>NC_057794.1:561689268-561857660 GCF_018294505.1 Triticum aestivum
CGCAGCAACGGCGGCGCTCTGGGATGGGTCAAAGACCCCATCTCGTTGTAGCGCCGTGTTAGACTGTATTTACATGTGTATATTGTAACGTTGTATACCACCTCATTATATATATATATATATATATATATATATATATATATATATATATATATATATATATATATATATATATATGTGTGTGATAGGCCACCCCTAGAGGGTTGTGCCGGTTCCCCCCAAAGCCTATTGTCTTACATGGTATCACGCTAGGTTACGTCCGCTTCCGCCTAAAAACCCTAAACCGCCGCCGCCGCCGCCGCCGCCGCGCCCGCCGTCGCCGTCGCCCGACTGCTATGACGTCCGCCGCTGCGTCCGGCTCCACCGCCACCGGTTTTCTGCCGGCCTCCCTCGCGGCACTTCTCTCGAGGCCGCTGGATGCCGCCTCCCTTCAGGCGCCGATCGGGACACGGAGCGTCGGCTCCCTCTTCGCGCTCCCGCCGGCTGCTACTTCGCCCGGGCAGGCGCTTGTGGCCCACACCGCCGCCGCCCCGTCAACCGCGGCTGTCGCGCCCTCGGCCACTGCGCCGCTGGTGGCGGAGGACGTCGCGCTGGCAGGCTTCGCGGCGTCAACCGCGGCCATCGCGCCCTCTGTCACCGCGCCGGCTGCCCCTCTGACTGTCTCCACGGTGGTCTCACCTCAGCCAGTCTCCTCGATGGGATCGCAGCCGCCGCCGCCGTTTCACTTCGGCCATCTCATCACCATCAAGTTGTCGTCGGACAATTACATCTTCTGGCGCGCGCAGGTTCTTCCGCTTCTTGGGAGTCACTATCTGCTTGGCTATGTCGACGGCTCTCTCCCTTGCCCTCCTGCGCTGGTTGACAGCGTGCACGGTCCGGTCTATAATCCGGCTCACCGTGTCTGGACAGGGCAGGATCAGGCGAACCTCTCCTCCATCCAGGGGTCGCTCTCTCCGGCCGTTGCTGGGCTTGTTGTCTTCGCCAAGACGTCCCACGAGGCATGGACTATTCTTGAGCGCTCGTTTGCGGCACAGTCGCAGGCTCGTGTATCTGGGCTCCGTCGCCAACTTGGGGAGTGTCAGAAGCTTGACTCCACCGCCACTGAGTTCTACAACAAAGTCAAGAGTCTCGCCGACACGCTGGCCTCCATTGGACAGCCCCTCACCGACTCCGAGTTCAACTCGTTTATTGTCAATGGTCTTGATGAGGAGTATGACGCCCTAGTCGAGATCATCAATGAGAGAGGCAACTCCACGCCCATGCCAGCACACGAGGTCTTTTCACGCCTCCTGCTTACTGAGCAACGAGTCGAGACGCGCCGATCCAGGGGCAACGGCGCCCTCTCGGCAAACGCCGCCACCAAGGGTGGTCGCTCCTCTGCTTCATCCAGGGCTCCTTCGGGGCAGTCACCACCACCCGCCTCGGCCCCTCCTCCTACTGCGACGCTACCAGGGGCTGGCGGTCCACGTGTGTGCCAGCTTTGTGGTCGCGATGGGCACTGGGCCTCGAAGTGTCACAAGCGCTTCCAGCGGGGTTTTCTTGGTCTCGGCAATGACGGGAAGGATACACGCAACTTTGCTCGTCAGGTCGCCATGGCTGATCGTCCGCCGCCGCAGAAGCCACAGGGACACACTCAGTCCTACTCCATTGATCCCCACTGGTACATGGACTCTGGGGCGACAGAGCACCTGACCAGTGAGATGGGGAAGCTTCACACTCGTGAACCCTACCATGGCTCCGACAAGATCCACACCGCCAATGGAGCAGGTATGCACATCTCTCATATTGGTCAAGCATCACTTCTCACTAGACATGCCAATAGGAGTCTTCAACTTCGCAATGTTCTTCGAGTTCCATCTGTGACACGTAATCTTCTTTCAGTTCCTAAACTCACTCGTGATAATAATGTGCTTTGTGAATTTCATCCTTTTGATCTTTTTATTAAGGATCGGGGCACGAGGGACATTCTTCTTAGTGGGCGGCTCTGCCAAGGTCTCTATCGTCTGGAGCATCCTGGCGTCGCTCGCGTCTTCAGTGGAGTTCGGGTATCTCCGTCACAGTGGCATGCTCGTCTTGGTCACCCGGCCACACCTATTGTCCGGCATGTTTTGCGTCGTCATGAGCTTCCTAGTGTGTCTAGTAATAAAGATGTAGCAGTGTGTGATGCTTGTCAGCAGGGGAAGAGTCATCAACTTCCTTTTTCGGAGTCCAGTCGTGAGGTGAAACATCCTTTAGAACTTGTGTTTTCAGATGTATGGGGTCCTGCTCAGACTTCTGTTAGTGGTCATAATTACTATATCAGTTTTGTTGATGCTTACAGCCGCTTTACCTGGCTTTATCTTATCAAACGTAAATCTGATGTGTTTGACATTTTTGTTCAGTTCCAACAACATGTTGAACGCCTTCTCAAGCACAAAATTGTTCATGTTCAGTTGGACTGGGGTGGCGAGTATCGCAACCTCAACTCCTTCTTTCAGTCGCTTGGGATCACTCACCGTTTAGCATGTCCACATACACATCAGCAGAATGGTTCAGTAGAACGTAAGCATCGTCACATTGTTGAAGCTGGTCTGACTCTTTTGGCCCATGCATCTGTTCCGTTTCGTTTTTGGAGTGATGCTTTCACCACTGCATGTTTTCTCATCAATCGTACTCCCACTCGTGTTTTGAATATGAAGACTCCCATTGAAGTTCTCCTTAATGAACAACCGGACTACACCTTTCTCAAGGTGTTTGCGTGTGCTTGCTGGCCCCATCTCCGTCCATATAACAAGCGTAAGCTCGAGTTTCGTTCCAAGAAGTGTGTTTTTCTTGGTTATAGCTCTCTTCATAAAGGATACAAATGTCTTCATGTGCCCACTAATCGTGTCTACATCTCTCGGGATGTTGTGTTTGATGAGCATGTTTTTCCCTTTGCCAAACTCCCTGTGTCCACTACCGAGCCACCTGTCATGCATTCATCCTCTGTTGCTTCTGACCAATTTGATGATGTTGCATATTATCCTCTATTGTTGCCTAACCATGGTGCAGGCACTGGTCGTGGGGCTCGTTTGGAGATTCTGGAAGTGCCATCTTCCTCTTCGTCGCCATCGCCTTCATCCTCGGCACCTTCTGTTTTGCATGAGGAGCACATGGCGCCCCTGCATGGCCTCGGTTTCCGTGCTCATGCACGGCCGATCGACGTCCTGGCCCGGTCGCCTCTGGCTTCTGGGCTGCCTTCGCCATCGTCGCGCCCTGCAACCCCGCCGACTGGGCCGGCCTCCTCGGTCCCCGTCTCGCCCAGGGCGTCGGGGCAGTCATCAGCAGGCCTGGCCTCGCCCGCCCCTGCCTCGCCCAGGGTGTCTGGGCCCTTCTCATCAGGGCCGGCCTCGCCTGCTCTCGCCTCGCCAAGGCCGTCTGGGCCGGTGTCACCGGAGCTGGCCTTGCCCACTCTCGGTTCGCCCATGGCCTCTGAGCCCCTGTCGTCGGGCCAGTCTTCGCCATGCAGCCCGGAGTCGTCTGTCCCGAGCTCGCCTAAGGTGATTCCTGCATCTCCGGCAACCGTCACGTCTCCGTCACCTTCGCCTCCGCCGGCTCCTGCTGCTGCTCTACGTCCACATACGCGCAGTCGGAGTGGCATTTTTCAGCCTAAGCAACGTCACGATGGCACAGTTGCTTGGTTAGCGGCGTGCATGTCTGCTGCTCTCGCAGATCCATCCTCTGAGCCACGCACGTATCAAGCTGCTATGCGCATTCCTCATTGGAGAGAGGCCATGGAGCAGGAGTATCAAGCGCTTCTTCGCAATCAGACATGGACTCTTGTTCCTCCACAATCACGGGTAAATGTCATTGATTCCAAATGGGTTTTCAAAGTGAAGAGGCATTCTGATGGGTCCATTGAGCGCTATAAGGCTCGTCTGGTTGCTCGTGGTTTTCGACAGCGTTTTGGACTTGACTATGAAGACACCTTCAGTCCAGTGGTCAAGCCTACTACCATCAGACTTCTTCTCTCTCTGGCTGTTACTCGAGGTTGGTTTCTTCGTCAGCTTGATGTTCAAAATGCTTTTCTTCATGGTGTCTTGGCGGAGGAGGTTTACATGCGCCAGCCTCCGGGTTTCTCTGATCCGGATCGCCCTGATCATCTCTGTCGTCTGTCCAAGGCAATTTATGGTCTGAAGCAGGCTCCTCGGGCTTGGCATGCTCGTCTTGCAATGGCTCTTCGTGCTCATGGTTTTGCATCATCAACTGCTGACTCCTCATTGTTTCTTCTTCAAAGGCCTGAGGTTACTATGTACTTGTTGGTCTATGTAGATGATATCATTTTGGTCAGCTCCTCTCAGTCGGCTGCTACTGCGCTTGTTCGCTCACTTGGTGCTGATTTTGCGGTCAAGGACCTTGGGAAGCTTCATTACTTTCTTGGTGTGGAGGTTACTTCTCGTGCTGCTGGCCTTGTTATGACGCAGAAGAAGTACTCTCTGGATTTGTTGCAGCGAGCTGGGATGCTTAAGTGCAAACCGATGACTACACCCATGTCTACCACTGATAAGCTCAATGCTGTTGATGGTGTGCTTCTTTCTTCTTCTGATGCGACAGAGTACAGGAGTATTGTTGGTGGGCTCCAGTACTTGACGATCACGCGACCAGACATTTCCTATGCTGTTAACCGAGTCTGCCAGTATCTGCAGTCACCCCGTGACACTCATTGGTCTGCTGTTAAGCGGATTTTGCGCTATATTCGTTTCACGGTGGCTCATGGTTTGCATATTCGGCCGTCTGACTCTGGTTGTCTTTCAGCATATTCTGATGCAGACTGGGCTGGCAATCCGGATGACAGGCGATCCACGGGGGGTTATGCTGTCTTCTTTGGCTCTAACCTGATTGCCTGGAGTGCTCGGAAACAGGCTACTGTCTCGCGTAGCAGTACTGAGGCTGAGTATAAGGCTGTGGCCAATGCCACATCAGAGATCATCTGGGTACAGTCCTTGCTTCAGGAGTTAAGTATACCCCAATCACAGCCTCCTGTTCTTTGGTGTGATAACATCGGTGCTACATACCTTTCTGCAAATCCGGTATTCCATGCCCGAACGAAACACATTGAAGTTGACTATCACTTTGTGCGTGAACGTGTCTCTCAGAAGCAACTACAGATCAAGTTTATTTCTTCCAAGGATCAACTTGCTGACATCTTCACCAAGCCATTGCCTTTGCCACAGTTTGAGACTTGCAGGCGCAATCTTACCCTTCTAGATTCATTAGAAAGTGGCTAAGATTGAGGGAGGGTGTTAGACTGTATTTACATGTGTATATTGTAACGTTGTATACCACCTCATTATATATATATGTGATAGGCCACCCCTAGAGGGTTGTGCCGGTTCCCCCCAAAGCCTATTGTCTTACACGCCGCTATCCCTGCTCCTGACGCCGCACTGGCTTGAGCATCTCGCCATGGCCGCCTCCCGCTGCAGCTCAGTGGGTGTGGTCTGTGTGCACACGCGGCAAGGGGGACGATGACCACAACCACCTAGCTTCTCTGTATTCACGACAATGTCGACGAGCACCGACTGAGGATCAAAGTTCCACCGGAAGACACGCACGTACAGGGATAGCTTGATGTATTCCTGAACTAGTACATGAGCCTCGTTTGGTTGATTAGATGATCTCTTCTCGATACACGCACGCAAGACGTTGGACACGGCTGGATTGCAACATGCCTTGTGATGCACGATGTTTTTCTTGTCTTTTCGTAATAATCAAGGTGTAGTTCGTGGTTAATCTTGACAGTGCCAACAATCCATCGATGGACACTGGCACTGCGGCCGTGCTCGCCGTTGAGGAGTTACATATGACAGGTGGGTCCATATTGTAAGTGACAGTAGAAATCAATCCCGGCTGGGATCGTGCCTTCCTATTGCAACAAACCAGATTTTACTCATACAGGGTTTAGATTGACCGGGAACTGTAAATACAGGGTACCAACTTCAGGGATTTGAAGGTGAGGGTTTGTTCGCGTCGGCATCTACAACCTTGGGGTTTATTTCAGACTTTACCCTGGATATTTCCATCAGGAAATACAAGATATGGCCATGATATAATATAATGATATTGGCTTTTTCTTTGATCCCAACAATGCGATATCAATGACTGAATTTGCGGGAATAGCCTTCATATGGAAGCCATCTAAATGGGCTTTAATGGCTATTTCTAGTTATCATTCTGACATAATTGCTTTATCTAAAAGCATTGCAAAATATGCATAGTTTAGCAGAATGATTAACCACGCTCAAATCATGTGGTTGAGATTCATCAGAATCACATAACTTGATTTATCAAGACGCTACCGCTTGTGTTACTCAAAGACTATAGGTTATATGAAGAGCAATATTATAAATTACATTGCTCGAAAATTACTTATCCTCACGAATTATAGAAAGTGAGTAAACTATATGCAAACAACATACTTTGAAAACCCTACAGATTATTCATAATGTTATGATCATATAAATATAATTTGTATTACACATTTTCCATGTTTGCAAAGTTCAGGGGGAGTAATTTCCCAAAATCTATAACCTATTAACAATCCTAAGATTGCATATATTGTACTCTTTTTTCCTTCATGAGTTTTCCCTAATGGTTTCTCATAAAGGTTTTTAACGAGACAATATAAACACAAGTGCCTGTATATGTCATACATTTTCTCCTTATATTTTTCCCAATGGGTTTTAAAGGAGTTTTCAATGGCATATCATATCACACTCTTTTCCCTTATGAGTTTTCTATCAAAGTTTCTTATAATGGGTTTTAATAAGGCAATATCTTATCAAAGATTATACGTCATACTTTCTATTTTCTCTATCGGGGTTTTTAAAGAAAGTACCCAAGACATATTAATTGTTCTCTAAACTCATCGATGATTTTTCACCTTCTTCAAAGGTTTTTCTCATATGAATTATCAAGAGACAATAATCATTATATGTTGCATCATTTTCTCCTTATTATTTTTCCTACTGGGTTTAAAGGAGTTTTAGCAACATATCTGCACTATTCTCCTCATATTTTTCCTACAGGGTTTTTGGAGGAGACATTCAAGATTGTTCAAAGAATTTGTCAAGATGATGGATGTACCAAAGAAGAGGCGTTGTACAAGAGGGAGTGTTAAGAATAGAATAGTTGCTTATTGATTAAGCTAATTAGGATTAAGTTAATTGTTAGATAGGTTGCTTGGTTCTCAAGTAACCATGTACTTCCTTGGCTCTCAAGGCAACTATGTAATTCTTTGGCTCTCAAGTAACATGTGTTTACTTGACCGCCAAGCACCATGTGTACTTCCGCCTGAGTATAAATAGCCCACTTCTATCATCAATAAAGACTGATGAATCATCTTTCATTCAACTCTCTTGTTCTTTACTTTTGACTCAAAACAGTCTACTCGTCCATCCTCAACGACGATGACGACCAGTCCGGCGCCGGCGGCATCATGATCTGATTAGTGAAACCGTTGCATAATTGCCACAATCTATCAAGCATGGATGAATACCAAGTTACTTATTCCAGCTAGAAAATCGGCTAGCTATATTCTATGACAAATGTTAAATAACTGCAGTCTTAATGGTGTGTTTTTGTAATGCGGATGCCACTGGTATGAGTCAAATTTAGTTGTATTAATCTACTTGTTGAATGTCTGTGCGTTGTCACGGGCCTTATAAAAATTAGCTGGTTGCATATATAAACATAATGGATTAGCTAACTCTCATCTAGATAAGAATTACCCCGCAAAAAAAATCTAGATAAGAATTAGTTAAGTCACATATAAGTCTCCACCATATGATCAAAGACTAATTTTCATGCAGAATTACGATCACTCGTTGGTATGTGGGTTGTCGCGCGCATGTGCTTGTTGTCTGTTTTCTCTTTGCTTTGAGTCTGGGCTGGTCTTTTGTTTTCTCTGTCTGGGCCTAGTCTGTGTGGTCAGATGGGCCTTGTTTGTGCTATGTGGGTTGTTGGACGCGTCTAGCGGGCGGCTGGGTGCCCGCTAGCGCTCTTGGGCGGCCAGCTGCTTTTTTGCCAAACAATGCGCGTAATCATCCGTGTGACTAAAAAGAACACTGCTAATTAATCATTTTATGTATGTAATGGATGTCTGCATGCTACTGCATTAATGTTCATCATGTTCATCCCTTGCGCATTATTTTTTGGTTTTCAAAATTATAAAAGACATATCTTCTAAACCGCGTGTCGAAATTTATATCCGTTTTCATTTTTCAAACCCTCGCGACGTGTTCTTTAAAAGTAGATCCCGCATGGGGATGTTTCGACGAATTAGTCTTTCTGTCAACTAAACATCAATATGTGTACAATTAGACTACATTATCGCGTTAATTGAGCATATATGTATGTAACTAGTCCTGTCAACTAAATATTAATATGTATGTAACTAGACTACATTGCCGCGTCAATTGCGCATATGTGTGCAACTAGTGTCCTGCCTACTAAATATCAATGTGTGTGTAACTAGACTATATTACAAGCTAACTGAGCATATGTGTGTGCAACTAGTCTTCCTACCAACTAAACATTAATGTGTGTGCAATTAGACTACATTACAAACCAACTAAACATCAATGTGTGTGCAACTAGTCTTCCTGCCAACTAAACATCAATGTGTGTGCAACTAGATTACATTACAAGCCAACTAAACATTAATGTGTGTGCAACTAGACTACATTACAAGCCTACTAAACATCAATGCGTGTGCAACTAGACTACATTATGAACCAACTAAATATCAATGTGTGTGCAACTAGACTAAATTACAAGCCAACTGAGCATATGTGTGTCCAACTAGTCTTTCTGTCAACTAAATATCAATGTGTGTGTGACTAGACTATTTTACAAGTCAACTAAACATTAGTGTGTGTGCAACTAGACTACATTACAAGCCAACTGAGCATATGTGTGTCCAACTACTCTTCCTGCCAACTAAACATCAATGTATGTGCAACTAGACTACATTAAAAGCCAACTAAACATCAATATAGATACGGATGAGCACTATTGCTTGTTCGCTCCTAAATCATAGATTGTTGCTTGATATCAGCTACCTACCTAGAACTTGTGTGCTGCTACGCTATTCTACTCGTATCTCACGAGAAGCAAGTAACCAATTAACAAGATCTGGGCTATAAAACTAGAAGTATGACATGTGATTAACCAATAAAATGTACGGATAGCATTTTCTTAATCCCAAGCCATGCATGTGTATTTGTCTTCAGGATTTATATCACCTACGATGATGGAGATTACAGGGAGAAGGACAGATTGGAGGAGGCTGGAGTAGGATCGGTAGTTTACTAAGGGGGTGTTTGGTTAGCTGTGTTGCACCTGGCTGGCACATGACATGCAAATTTCAGCGCGTTTGGTAGCCTGTATGGCCTGCTAAGCCTGGCCCGGCCGATGCAAAAGCAACCCTCTTAGCCAGGCTGAGGGGAACGTAAGAATCGGGCATTTCTGGGAGCCAGGCCCGCGCTTGCACCCGTGCCTTGACTTAAACGAAACGGTATATGAGATCGCTCCTGATGTTTTCTGAAATTACGTTGAAACTGCCACCACAACCTTCCCTGCCTCTCTTTCCTCTCTCTCACACCACGCATCAGATTTCAGATCGGATCGAGCACACCAGCCCACCGCCGGCGCCGCCGCCGGCCGAGCTCCCTCTTGCGCCGTCGGTCCAAGCTCCCTCGTTCACAGCTGGTCGAAACTCCCTCGTGGTGCACGGCTGCCCAACAGGGGAAGCTTTGAGACGGCACGGACACAGAGGAGGAGGCAACGAGGGGCTTGGCCGCCGGGCTGGGAAGGCGTCGAGGCGCACGGGAGGGGAGCGTCATCCTGCTAGAAGGAAAGGCGTCGACACACGCAGCCGTCAGGCACGGGAGGCCGACGAGCTTCCATACGTGAGAGCACCACCACAATGCTCGGCCTCGTCAATGGCCTCACGGCCAGCCACCACCTGAACACCGCCACACTACCTAGTGCCTTGCATGGAAACCTTCCATCCTCCCTCTTCACCAATACGGCTGCACGACGGTGAGACACGGCTGCTGTTGCTTCCTTTCCGGAGCCTGGCATGGTAGGCACGGCTGCTCATGGATTTCTCGTACAACCTACCAAACACCATCTCAGGTCAACCTGTCCCACGGCTTACAGGCAACCAAACACACGTCTCAGCCCCTCGTTGCACTAGATCAGCCAGGCCAGACTCAGCCAGCATAGCAGATACGATGCAGCCTGTCTTGACCCAAGTAACCAAACACGCCCTAAGAGTAGTCAAACATGGAGTGCGTACGGGCTCCTGTGATTTGCCCAGCGAGGATGAGATGTGAATCACGCCAGTGCAAGAGGAGCAGGTACCTCACCGACGACGAACCCAGCGCCCTCAACGACGGCGCTGACAACGGGATTGCTTCAGCTCCAGCTCTGAGAGAAAGGGGGAAATGAGACGGCAGCACTTCTTCTCCGGTTCCCATCCGGCCTTCTCGCCGGGAACCTCCGGTCGGCACCCTCCCCATCGATCTGCCTGGCGACGACGGTGTGCTCTGAACGAGGAAAGGGAATCTGAGATGAGTGCTTTCTTCTGGAACGAAGGGACGAAGTGGTGCGCCCCTGCGCGGTTGCTTGTCGGGTAGCGGATGAGTACTGGCGGGCCTCACAATCCGGATGCATCGAGTGGTGGAGGCGCGGCCGCCCGGTCCCGTCAAATAGTGCGCGTGCACTTTTAAGGATTTGGGTTGTTTTTCAGCTAGCTGGGGAAAATTGGAACAGCGGAAGCAAGCAAGTTCTTTTTTGTTCCCGTCGCCACTCTCTTCTCACTCATATTCTCTTTTCCCCTATAGATCGATCTTTTTGTAGGTGAGAAGAGTTTGTGAGGGAATGCTGATGAGTATTGTTATCCCGAATCTAGTTGGATGTTTATTTTCAACACATAAATTTCCAACCAGTTGCATGTCCATTTCTGACATGTAACTTGTGTTCAACTTAGAGCATGGTTAATAGTACAGCCAGATGATAGTTATCCGATGTTGACACGTCATCTATAGCCAAGGTTATAGTTAGGACCCGCTCCCGCTAGGGTTTCCACCACCGCCGCCGCTGTCCACCGGCGCGCGCCCCGGCCCTTCCCGCCCCCCTCTCCCCTCCCCTCCTCCGGGCCCCACGTGTCACCTCCCCGAGCGAGGCGACCGGAGGCTCCCCTTCCCCCTCCTCTCAGCGCCCCTCCTCCTAATCCTCTCTCGCCGCCGTCGGCGTAAGCCACCAGGCCTTGCTCGCATGGTGCCGACGGCGGCGACCCTGTTCTCCCCCCCGCGCGATGCTGCGGCTCGGGTGGTGGTGGCTGGCGATGGTGTACTCAGGTCGGCGACAGATCCGGCGGGGGCACATCTTCACGGGCGGCGCAGCTCCGGGTGGCGAGGTGGCGGTGGCGCGGCTGCTGGGCGGCGCGATGGCTGGCGGCGGCGCCCTTCCGGCCCAGATCTGGGCCCTTTTGGGCCCCATCTAGGTCTGGGCGGGCCTGGCGTAAGCTTTCCGGCGTCATCTCCGGCGGACGGAGGTGTGGCTCGGGCTGGGGGTGGCGGAGACGGTGGTGCGTGTACTGCAGTGCGACAACGGGAGCTTCATGAGCCTGCTTCGGGCTCCGCCGGGCAGGGGTGCCTGGTTTGTTCCTGAGCTGTCTCCGGTCGGTTTCCGCCCAGGGTGGTGGAGGTTGTCCCCTCCCGCGTGGCCACTAACCCTGCTGCTCCTCATTTCCGGTTGATTCCTCTCGATCCCGCCGGTCTCGCTTCGATTGGTGACTGCAAGACCGTGGTGGCGCACATTGGTGAACGACAAGTATGATGGAGCGAGATGGATCGTCCGGGGTCGTGGTTGATTGGCGGTTGGGAGAAATCCTAGTTGGCTTGTCCGGCACCAACGTGGTGATGCCCATGCGCGCCGCCGTGCCTTCCAGAAGGGTGTCGGATATATCCCTTCCCCCATGGCCCTTCGCGTATCGGGGGAAACCCTAGGACTTGTCCGGGTAGCAGCGTCGTTGGCGTTGCATTCCTTCTTGAAGGTGTTTCTTGGTATGCGGTGTTTCAGGGTGCTAGTAGCATGGTGGAATTCTCCGGCGGGCGTAGCGGTTGCGAGTCATCTTCGTTTTCGTTGATCCGCCGTTGTCGGCATTTTTCCTTTTTCCTTTTCTCTTTCTTTTCTTTTGGGCGTGCCTGTGCTGCTTCCGCCCCAGCACCTACTATTGCTTGTATCGATGTTGTTTCTTTGTAATACAAAGCGGGGGGGGGGGGGCATTTTTCGGTAGGTTATAGTTAACACGTACAATAGTTAGATGCAAAGATGTGTTATTTTATTAATGCATGGCCCATATCCACTCTCACATAGTGCCTAGGAGCACGTGTTGCAACTGGCTATTATTCTGTAGTCGGCTCTTCTTCCCTCTCCTCTTTTCTTCCATTCATGTCAGCTAAAATATAATATTTTAACTCTTAAAGCCTGCTTACATAAGCTTATTGTAATTGTTCTTAGTTGTATGTCAACTCTCCGTACATATCTTGTGCCTCACCCACACAACTTGCATCCAACCTCAATCGAGTTGCATGTCCAACCTCAGTATGCAATTCACCTACCCCAGTTGCATGTCCACCATCGTTATGCAAGTTACACGTGACCCAGTTGCATGTCACCCTTTGACATGCAACTCATGTCCAACCAAGTTGCATGTCTTCCCTCGACATGCAACATGTCTTCGACCCTGATCTAGTTGCATGTCCACTCTCGAACGTCAAAGATGGTTAAGTTTCCTAGCCATATATAGACATGTGTTGTCATTTGATGAACGGAATCACATCATTAGAGAATGATGTGATGGACAAGACCCATCCATTATCTTAGCAATATGATCGTTTAGTTTATTGCTATTGCTTTCTTCATGACTTATACATGTTCTCAGACTATGAGATTATGCAAGACCCGAATACCGGAGGAACACCTTCTGTGCTATCAAACGTCACAACGTAACTGGGTGATTATAAAGATACTCTACAGATGTCTCCGATGGTGTTTGTTGAGTTGGCATAGATTGAGATTAGGATTTGTCACTCCCTGTATCGGAGAGGTATCTCTGGGCCTCTCGGTAATGCACATCACTATGAGCCTTGCAAGCAATGTGACTAATGAGTTAGTCCGGGGATGATGCATTACGAAACGAGTAAAGAGACTTGCCGGTAACAAGATTGAACTAGGTATGATTATACCGACGATCGAATCTCGGGCAAGTAACATACCGATGACAAAGGGAAGAACGTATGTTGTTATGCGGTTTAACCTATAAAGATCTTCATAGAATATGTAGGAACCAATATGAGCATCCAGGTTCCGCTATTGGTTATTTACCGGAGATGTGTCTCGGTCATGTCTACATAGTTCCCGAACCCGCAGGGTCCACACGCTTAACGTTCGATGACGATTTGTATTATGAGTTATGTGATTTTATGTACCGAAGGTTGTTCGGAGTCCCGGATGAGATCACGGACATGACGATGAGTCTCGAAATGGTCGAGACTAAAGATCAATATATTGTAAGGCTATATTCGGACATCGGAAAGGTTCCGATTGATTCGGGTATTTTTCGGAGTACCAGAGAGTTACGGGAATTCACCGGGGAAGTAGTGGACCTTAATGGGCCATACGGGAAAGGAGAGAAGGGCCTCAAGGGGTGGCCGCGCGCCCCCTCTCTTTCCTTCTCCCTCTCCCACTCCTTCCCTCTCTCCCCTCTTGGAAAAGGAAGGGGACTCCAACTAGGATTGGGAATCCTAGTTGGACTCCCCCTACAGGCGCGCCCCTCCTAGGCCGGCCTCCTCCTCCTCCCTCCTTTATATACGTGGGCAGGAGGCACCCCAAAGGCACTCCAAGATTTGTCTTAGCCGTGTGCGGTCCCCCCCTCCACAGTTACACACCTCGTTCATATCGTCGTAGTGCTTAGGCGAAGCCCTGCGCCGGTAACTTCATCATCAACGTCGCCACACCGTCGTGCTGACGGAACTCTCCTTCTGCCTCAACTGGATCAAGAGCCCGAGGGATGCCATCGAGCTGAACGTGTGCTGAACGCGGTGGTGCCGTACGTTCGGTACTTGGATCGGTTGGATCGCGAAGACGTTCGACTACATCAACCCCGTTACTAACGCTTCCGCTTTCGGTCTACGAGGGTACGTAGACACACTCTCCCCTCTCATTGCTATGCATCTCCTAGATAGATCTTCTGTGATCATAGGTATTTTTTTTGAAATACTGCGTTCACCAACAGTGGCATCCGAGCCAGGTCTATGCGTAGATGTTATATGCACGAGTAGAACAAAAAGAGTTGTGGGCGATAATAATCATACTGCTTACCAGCATGTCATACTTTGATTCAGAGGTATTGTTGGATGAAGTGGCCCAGACCGACATTACATGACCGCGTTCATGAGACTGGTTCTACTTCCGTGCTTCGCACACAGGTGGCTAGTGGGTGTATGTTTCTCCAACTTTAGTTGAATCGAGTGTGACTACGCCCGGTCCTTGTTGAAGGTTAAAACAACACACTTGATGAAAAATCGTTGTGATTTTGATGCGTAGGTAAGAACGGTTCTTGCTAAGGCCGTAGCAGCCACATAAAACTTGCAACAACAAATTAGAGGATGTCTAACTTGTTTTTGCAAGGCATGTTGTGATGTGATATGGTCAAGACGTGACGAGATATAAATTGTTGTATGAGATGATCATGTTTTGTTAAAGTTATCGGCAACTGGCAGGAGCCTTATGGTTTTCTATTTATTGCATAAGATGCAAGCGCCATATAATTGCTTTACTTTATCTCTATGCGATAGCAATAGTTGCAAAAGTAATAGTTGGCGAGACGACCATGTGTTGATAAAGATCAAGATGATGGAGATCATGGTGTCATGCCGGTGACGATGGAGATCATGACGGTACTTTGGAGATGGAGATCAAAGACACAAGATGATGATGGCCATATCATGTCACATATTTTGATTGCATGTGATGATCTTTTATGCATCTTATTTTGCTTAGTACGACGGTAGCATTATGAGATGATCCCTTACTAAAATTTCAAGGTATAAGTGTTCTCCCTATGTATGCACCGTTGCGACAGTTCGTCATGCTGAGACACCACATGATGATCGGGTGTGATAAGCTCTACGTTCACATAAAACGGGTGCAAGCCAGTTTTGCACACACAGAATACTCAGTTTAAACTTGACGAGCCTAGCATATGCAGATATGGCCTCGGAACACTGAGACCGAAAGGTCGAGCGTGAATCATATAGTAGATATGATCAACATGTGATGTTCACCATTGAAAACTACTCCATCTCACGTGATGATCGGACATGGTTTAGTTGATATGGATCACGTGATCATTTAGATTACTAGAGGGATGTCTATCTAAGTGGGAGTTCTTAAGTAATATGATTAATTGAACTTTAATTTATCATGAACTTAGTCCTGATAGTTTTTGCATATCTATGTTGTAGATCAATAGCTCGCGTATAGCTCCCTGTTTTATTTTTTGACATGTTCCTAGAGAAAATTAAGTTGAAAGATGATAGTAGTAATGATGCGGACTAGGTCCGTGATCTGAGGATTATCACTAGTAGAAAAAGGGTCAAATGTTCAGCTCATTAGTCCAGGTTTGTGTTTGAGCCGGCACTAATGTGACCACTAGTGCCGATTCCAACCGCTAGGCGGGCCACTCTCATTAGTACCGGTTCGTGCCGAACCTTTAGCATCGGTTTGTGCCACGAACCGGTACTAAAGAGAGTGGTGGCAAGATGTTGTCAGTCGGGGGCCCCTCCAGCACCTTCAGTACCAGTTGGTGGCACGAACCGGTACTAAAGGTCGTCCTATATAAACCCTTCGTCCACCCGAGCTTGCTCTATTTTCCCCCTTTCCCCTCTCCTCTCTGTTCTTCCCCTCTATAACTCGAGCTCATCACACATTTTGCCGAATTTTTTTCAAGATTTTAAGGCCCCCATCCGATCACAAAGGTAAGCAACTTTGTCCTCTCATCTCTCATTGCTAGATTAGCTCTTGCAATGCTTTATATAGTGATTAATTTGTGGGTTTTAGTAATTTGGGAGGAATTATATGTGGTAGTTTATTTGATTTATATGCAATTTGAGCTCAAAATAACTCTTTGTTTGCATATGTAGGTGTGGTTTACTTACTGCCTTCCCGTCTCTGTCCTAACCGCCATCGATCGTCCGCACCGTCCTGCCACTGGCACCACCTTGTGGGGTGAGCCTCTTGTTTCTTATCTTTTTAATATAAAAAATCATGTTTGTGTGATTTAGATATATAGTTACTTGTATAATTATCTTACCCGTACGTTGTTTGTTATTCATAGTGCCATGGTTTTGATATCTATCCCCGTCGGCTCTCGTCTGGGTTATGATTCGGATGTGGTATATTTTCTTTTATAACTATTTGTTGCATTTCGTGTTTATGACAAATTATGCCCATCAAGTTGACATAGATATTTTTATCTAGGAGGTATGTGAACCGGAAATTCCAACAGACCTTATTGTCGAGAGGTTAAATTTAGTTGAAAGAGAAAACGAGTATTTGAAAGAAAAATTGAAAAGAATTGAGGGGGAGAAGATGGAATTGGATTTGCACGTTGCCGATGTCGTCGATGATCAGAAGATCAAGATGGAGAAAATGCACTTGAAGATTAGAAAGATTAGAAAATATGCCATAGTGAGGCTTGGTATCATTATGCTGTTGGATCAATTGTTACCTTAGTTGCGATCTTGATCGCATTTGTTGTTGCATTTAAATGCTTTAGCTAGAGAGTTATTTGTATGTTTGTTTTATGAGAATAAGTGTTGTATGAACTTTATGTATGAACTTGTATTAATTTGGTCTTTTCGGTGTTGTGTAATGAGGATGAGCCGACAATGGATGTACAATGACCGATGCTCTCCCCATTTCGTTGATGGCGTGCATACTTTTCTGCTTGCGGCTGAGGCAAACAAGCGGGCGGATGGTTTTATGCCTTGTCCATGTGCTGGCTGTAAGAATGGTCAGAATTACTCTAAGTTAAAAACCATTCACGTCCACCTGTTTAAGTCCGGTTTCATGCCCCACTATAATCTTTGGACCAAGCACGGAGAAAGAGGGGTTATGATGGAAGACAATGAAGAAGAAGAGGACGACGATAGCTATCCCGGCCATGGGTTTCCTGAATATGATGATACAACAATGGGGTAAGAAGCTGAGCCGGGAATGCGCGAAGAATCTGAGCCGGCAATGCGGAAAGAAGCTGAAGAAAAGGCATCAGATGAGCCAGCTGATGATCTATGTTGGGCCATTGCCGATGCAGAGAGAAACTGCACAAGTGAAAAGGAGAAGAAGAAGTTGTAGCACATGTTAGAGGATCACAAGAAATTTTTGTACCCGAATTGTGAAACTGACAATAAAAAGCTTAGCACCACACTAGAATTGCTGCAATGAAAGGCAGATAATGGTGTATCTGACAAGGGATTTGGAAAGTTGCTGGTAATGTTAAATAAGATGCTTCCAAAGAACAACAAATTGTCTGAGAGTACGTACGAGGCAAAGAAGGTTGTCTGACCTCTAGGGTTAGAGGTGCAGAAGATACATGCATGCCCTAATGACTGCATCCTCTACCGTGGTGAGTATGCGGATTTGAACGCGTGCCCGGTATGCGGTGCATTGCGCTATAAGATTAGCCGCGATGACCCTGGTGATGTCGAGGGCGAGTGCCCCAGGAAGAAGCAGATTCCTGCCAAGGTGATGTGGTATGCTCCTATAATACCACGGTTGAAACGTTTGTTCCTAAACAAAGAGCATGCCAAGGTGATGCAATGTCACAGAGAAGACCGTAAGAAAGACGGAAAGTTGAGAGTACCCGCTGATTGGTCGCAGTGTAGAAAAATCGAGAGAAAGTATAGTGAGGGGTTTGCAGGTGATGCAAGGAACGTATGGTTTGGTCTAAGCGCAGATGGCATTAATCCTTTTGGGGAGGAGAGCAACAACCATAACACCTGGCCTGTGACTCTATGTTTGTATAATCTTCCTCCTTGGTTGTGCATGAAGTGGTGGTTCATTATGATGCCAGTGCTCATCCAAGGTCCTAAGCAACCCGGCAATGACATTGATGTGTACCTAAGGCCATTAGTTGAAGAACTCTTACAGCTGTGGAATGGAATAGGTGTACGTGCATGGGATGAGCGCAAACAGGAAGAATTTGACCTAAAGGCATTGTAGTTTGTGACCATCGATGATTGGCCTGCTCTCAGTAACCTTTCAGGACAGACAAACAAGGGATACCGCGCATGCACGCACTGCTTGGATGATACTGACAGTAAATATTTGGCTAATTGTAGGAAGAATGTGTACCTGGGACATCGTTGATTTCTTCCGAGCATGCATCCCGTAAGAAAGAAAGGCAAGCATTTCAAAGGTGAGGTGGATCACCGGACGAAGCCTCGCCACCGTACTGGTGCTGATGTACATGATATGGTCAAGGATTTGAAGGTAATCTTTGGAAAGGGTCCTGGCGGACAACCTGTTCCGAATGACGCTAACGGACGCGACCCATGTGGAAGAAGAAATCTATATTTTGGGACCTGCCCTATTGGAAAGACCTAGAGGTCCGCTCTGCAATCGACGTGATGCACGTGACGAAGAATCTTTGTGTGACCCTGCTTGGCTTCTTGGGCGTGTATGAGAAGACAAAAGATACACTAGAGTCATTGGAGGACCAACAACGTATGCATGGAAAAGACGGCATACATCAGGGTCATGCCAGCTACGCTCTTACCAAAGAAGAGAAGGAAATCTTCGTTGAATGCCTGCTGAGTATGAAGGTACCGCCAGGCTTCTCGTTGAATATAAAGGGAATAATAAATATGGCAGAGAAAAAGTTCCAGAACCTAAAGTCTCATGACTGCCACGTGATTATGATGCAACTGCTTCCGGTTGCATTGAGGGGGCTTCTACCGGAAAACGTTCGATTAGCCATTGTGAAGCTCTATGCATTCCTCAATGCAATCTCTCAAAAGGTAATCGATCTAGAAATCATACCAAGGTTAGAGAATGATTTGGTGCAATGTCTTGTCAGTTTCGAGTTGGTGTTCCCACCATCCTTCTTCAACATCATGACACACGTCCTAATTCACCTATGCGAAAAGATTAACGTTTTGGGTCCTGTATTTCTACAAAATATGTTCCCCTTTGAGAGGTTCGTGGGAGTCTTAAAGAAATATGTTCATAACCGTGCTAGGCCAGAAGGAAGCATCTCCAAGGGCCATGAAAATGTGGAGGTCATTGAATTTTGTATTGACTTTATTCCTGACCTTAAGCCGATTGGTGTTCCTGAATCGCGGCATAAGGGAAGACTGGATGAAAAAGGCACGCCAGGAGGGGATCAAATAATATGTATGGACGGGCATTCTCTCACTCAAGAACACTACACAGTTCTACAGAATTCTGCCTTGGTGGCTCCGTATATGGAGGAACACAATAATTTTCTATGCTCCAAACACCCGGAGCAATCTGACGACTGGATTACACGTGAACAAACGGGGACTTTCGCCGGTTGGTTGCAGACACGTGCCATGCATGACGCCGCTATTGAATATGACATGTACTTGTTGTCCCAGTTACCATCTTCGAATATAATGAATTTCAAAGGGTACGAGATAAATGGGAATACATTTTACACGATCGCCCAAGATAAGAAGAGCACCAACCAAAACAATGGTGTCCGCTTTGATGCAGCAACCAAGACGGGAAAGGAAACATATTATGGTTACATAGAGGACATATGGGAACTTGACTATGGACGTGGTTTGAATGTCCCTTTGTTTCGGTGCAAATGGGTCAGTATGACACGAGGCGGGGTAACGGAAGACCCGCAGTACGGAATGACAACAGTGGATCTCAACAATCTTGCGTATGCAGACGAACCATTCGTCCTAGCCAATGATGTGGTGCAGGTTTTCTATGTGAAGGACATGTCTACCAAGCCTAGAAAAAGAAAAGATAAGGAAGCGAATGCAACCTACGATGAGCCAAAGCGCCACATAGTTCTATCAGGGAAAAGAAACATCATGGGAGTGGATAACAAGACTGACATGTCATAAGATTATGAAAAGTTTGATGAAATTGCTCCATTCACAGTGAATATTGATCCGAGCATCCAGTTAAATGATGAAGATTGTCCATGGTTATGGCGCAAAGGGACACACGTGAAGAAAAATTTTCACACCCAAAGATCCCACTCTGGGATGTGATCGGCTTCACTGTCATCACTTTCTTCTCTAGTGAGTTTTCAGACTTATATATTTGGAAAGTCCCGCTTCGGACTAACCGGAGGGAATCTTTGTAATAGTTAGGGTACTTATGAGTTTTGGCATTTGAAATGTGAAGAAATTTTATGTGCAAACAAATTATTTCATGCATTTACTAATTTTTTTCATCTAAATGACCCTGCAATTGAAATACACTTCAAATGAACTTTGAAAAGGTTTAAAGTTGGCATGGTTTCATCATTCACCCACATAGCATGTGCAAAAAAGTTGAGATGGTTACGACAAAAAATGGATGCACTTCGTGTACAAAATGTACATCTCTTTCGAAGTATCAGGGTTTCAGACGGAAACTCATCTGTTACAAATGCATTTCATTATTTTAACTATAACAACTCCAGACATTTTTCCGTTCAGTATGCACCATTCAAATCGGTGTCATCAAGTTTCAACCTTTCTGACTTCCTTTGCTATTTTTCATGCATTTACTGATTTTTTCAGCTAAATGATCCTAAAATTGAAAAACACTTCAAATGAACTCTTAAAATGTTAAAAGTTGGCATGGTATCATAATTTCACCCACATAGCATGTGCAAAAAAGTAGAGAGGGTTACGACAAAAACTGGATGTACTTCCTGTACAAAATGGACAATCTCTTTCGAAGTATCAGGGTTTCGGACGAAAACTCATCTGTTACAAAGACATTTCATTTTTTAAATAACCTAAGTATTACCAAATTGAATATAATGACAAAACACACTAATATTAAACATAAGAAAAAAGAATCACTGAAAAATCTATTTTTAAAGTTAAGTTATTCACAAACTAGTGATTCACACAAATTTCAAATAATTCAAATTTAAACTATTCAAATTTGAAAACTACTGGCACTAATAGCAAGTTTACAATTTTTTGAACCTAATGATAAAATATTCACAAAAAAATTCAAAATACATAAAAAACAACTCAGAAATAAATAAATAAAGCAGAAAAGAAAAAAAAGAAGAAAAAACTAAATTAAAAAGCCCGCCTACTGGGCTACAACGGCCTGCATACGACTAGAAACCCAACCTCTGGTTGGGCCAGGATGCAGGCCCGCTAGCCCAGTAGGCCTAACAGGGCATCGCAGCAGAGGTAGGCCCAGAAGGCCTGCTTTAGAGAGGAGCTCGAGACAGCAGCGCCAGTGGGTGAGGGAGTCCTGGACTAAGGGGTCCTCGGGCGTCCGGCCTGTTAGCCATGGGCCAGACTGATGGGCTGTGAAGATACGAAGACCGAAGGCTACACCCGTGTCCGGATAGGACTCTCCTTGACGTGTAAGGCAAGCTTGGCAACTAAATATGTAGACTCCTTTCTTTGTAACCGACCTTGTGTAACCCTAGATCCTCCCGGTGTCTATATAAATCGGAGGACTTAGTCCGGAAGATAGACATTATCATAGCCATACAAGCTAGACCTCTAGGGTTTAGCCATTACGATGTCGTGGTAGATCAACTCTTTTAATACTCATATTCATCAAGATCAATCAAGCAGGACCTAGGGTATTACCTCCATAGAGAGGGCCCGAACCTGGGTAAAACATTGTGTCCCCTATCTCCTGTTACCATCGACCTTAGACACATAGTTCGGTACCCCCTACCCGAGATCCGCCGGTTTTGACACCGACATTGGTGCTTTCATTGAGAGTTCCACTGTGCCGTCATCAAGAGGTTCGGTGGCTCCTTCAACCATCTGCGATGATGCTGCCCAACGGGGAGTTTTCCTTCCCAGACAGATCTTTGTGTTCGGCGGTTTCGCTCTGCGGGTAAATTCGCTTGGCCATCTGGAGCAGATCGAAAGCTACGCCCCTGGCCAGCAGGTCAGATTTGGGATCTTGAATTACGTCGCGAGCATCCGTGGGGACTTGATCTTCGCCGGATTCGAGACCGCCGCTACCACTCCTGGCCACCCCGAGGGACATGACCTAAATCTGTCATCGGACTGCATCTAGGGGACAGCTCCCATAACCGCTCTGGCCTTAGATCCAGAGCAGACTGCGCCATCAGAGGACGGGAGGATCGACCCCACCACGGAGGTCACAGATTCCACGGTGTTGGAGCCGCACATAGACTTGATCTCGCATGGTACCCGTGCCACCGGAACTCCGGACTTGTCGCCGGCTGCAAGTTCCGAACTATGTGAGCCCGCTGAAGCCGAACTTGATCGTTTATCGATCTTCGAATTCAGCGCCGCAGACATCTTCTAGAACTCGCCTTTGGGCGACATGCTAAACTCATTAAAGAACCTGTCCTTGGCGGGGGACTCATAGCCGAACTATGTTCGGTTGGAACTAGGGGCTGATGTTGAAGAATCTTGCTTCCCACCCGCCACCCACTCCATAGCCACTGTCGAGGACTCAACCGACAAGCTCGATTACGACTCCGAAGACTTCGACGGTATAGATGATGATGCCGAAGAAGAGCAGGGCCGAAACCCCCGCCACTCACCGGACGCGGGACGGTTACTTCTTCATACGACTTATACATGGTGGATACACCTAAAGAAATTAATGACGATGACAAAGAAGATCCAGTTGAGGATAAGCCTCCTGAGACACAGCCCAGACGCCGGTGTCAGCGGCGCAGCTCTAAGTCACGTCGCTCAAAAGATAGTAATACCGGCACCGGAGAAAACAACACCCCAGACGAAGCCGAAGACAATGAAGCCCCTGTTGGGACAACATCCGAACAGGATGAACTGGAGGACGGGCACGATAGCCCACATGAACAGGCCATACACTAAGACTCAGAGGACATTAATTATCTTTCACTCTTCGAGGATGAGGAGAGCCTCAGCGACGAGGATTTCATTGTGCCTGAGGAATCTCTTGAGCAGGAGCACTTTAAACACCGGCTATTAGCCACGACAAGGAGCCTGAAAAAGAAACAGCAGCAGCTTCAAGCTGACCAAGACCTACTCACGGTTAGATGGATAGACATCCTAGTGTCGAAGAATACGGCCCCAAACACACAACTAAGGGTTACCCTAAGCACAGATTGCTACCTCAGTTTGATGAGGAGGCGCCGGCACTTGTACCACGCGGTCGGGACAACACGGCTAACCAACCACTATGCATTCGGGATAAAGCGGCAGCTCAAGACGAACAACAGCCTGTCTCACCCAAAGAAAAAACAAAGACAAAACAGCTCGGGGTCATACATACGACCCTCAGCAGAACCTGGACGGTAGAACACGACACAACAGGTCAATCTATGGATCGCGAGGACGTGCCTCGACATGCGACGCTGACTATCTATTCGGACGGGACAAGTCTAGTTACACCCAGACCGAAAACTGCAGACGAACTCCATGTCAGCCACGTCACGACGTGGCCCAGTATAGAGGCGCCACACACCCACTCTGCTTCACCGACGAAGTAATGACGCATGAATTCCCAGAGGGGTTTAGACCCGTGAATATTGAATCATATGATGGAACAACCGATCCCGCAGTATGGATCGAGGATTTTCTTCTCCATATCCACATGGCTCGCGGAGACGACCTTCATGCCATCAAATACCTCCCACTAAAACTCATAGGACCAGCAAGGTACTAGTTAAACAGTCTGCCTGAAAACTCTATCGGCAGCTGGGAGGATTTGGAAGATGCTTTCCACGACAATTTCCAAGGTACATATGTTTGGCCACCAGACGCCAATGACTTAAGTCACATCATCCAACATCCCGGAGAGTCAGCCAGAAAACTCTGGACTAGGTTCTTAGTTAAAAAGAACCAAATCATAGACTGTCCTGACACAGAAGCCCTAGCGGCCTTTAAACATAGTGTCCGGGACGAGTGGCTCGCCCGCCACCTTGGTCAGGAAAAACCAAAATCCATGTCAGCCCTCACCACTCTGATGACCCGCTTTTGCGCGGGGGAAGACAGCTGGCTCGCACGTAGAAGCAACAGTGCCAGCGACCCGGGCACTTCCGGCGTTCGAGACAGCAACGAGAAATCAACAGGCAATAAGCACAAACGTGGCAATAGTAATAAGGGAGCGCACGACACAGCGGTCAACGCCATATTCAACAGCCCCAAACCTGGTCAACAGAAGAAGCCATTCAAGGCAAATAGAGACGGACTATCCAATTTGGATAAGATATTGGATAGGCCCTGCCAGATTCACGACCACCCCAATAAACCAGCTAACCACACCAACAAAAGCTTTTCGCTCTTCAAACAGGCCGGCAAGTTAAGCGACGAATCCAAGGGGAAGAAGCCGCCCGCCGACGGCGACGACGATGGAACTCGCCAACCAAACACCGGAGAGCAGAAGCAGTTTCCGTCCGAAGCAAAAATAGTGAACATGGTACACATGGCACCGTCTCCAACAGGGGAACGCATGGAGCGTTCTCTCTGCGCAGAGGATCATACTACGGCTATCTCAGCCGAACTACATGATACGTCCATTTTGCATCATGCTTTTATATCGATATTTATTGCATTATGGGTTGTTATTACACATTATGTCACAATACTTATGCCTATTCTCTCTTATTTAACAAGGTTTACATAAAGAGGGAGAATGCCGGCAGCTGGGATTCTGGGCTGGAAAAGGAGCAAATATTAGAGACCTATTCTGCACAGCTCCAAAAGTCCTGAAACTTCACGGAAGTTATTTTTAGACTATATAAAAAAATACTGAGCACAAGAAGTACCAGAGGGGGGCCACTCACCAGCCACGAGGGTGGGGGGCGCGCCCTATCCCCTGGGTGCGCCCCCCTGCCTCGTGGGCCCCCTGGTGGCCCTCCGATGCCCATCTTCTGCTATATGGAGTCTTCCGTTGTGAAAAAAATAAGCAAGCTTTCGGGACGAGACTTCGTCGCCACGAGGCAGAACCTTGGCGGAACCAATCTAGGGCTCCAGCGGAGCTGTTCTGCCGAGGAAACTTCCCTTCGGGAGGGGGAAATCATCACCATCGTCATCACGAACGATCTTCTCATCGGGAGGGGCCAATCTCCATCAACATCTTCACCAGCACCATCTCCTCTCAAACCCTAGTTCATCTCTTGTATCCAATTCTTGTCTCTAAGTCTGGGATTGGTACCTGTAGGTTGCTAGTACTATTGATTACTCCTTGTAGTTGATGCTAGTTGGTTTACTTGGTGGAAGATCATATGTTCAGATCCTATATGCACATTAATACCTCTGATTATGAACATGAATATGCTTTGTGAGTAGTTACGTTTGTTCCCGAGGACATGGGAGAAGTCTTGCTATTAGTAGTCATGTGAATTTGGTATTCGTTCGATATTTTGATGAGATGTATGTTGTCTCTCCTCTAGTGGTGTTATGTGAACGTCGACTACATGACACTTCACCATTATTTGGGGCTAGAGGAAGGCATTGGGAAGTAATAAGTAGATGATGGGTTGCTAGAGTGACAGATGCTTAAACCCTAGTTTATGCGTTGCTTCGTAAGGGGCTGATTTGGATCCATATGTTTCATGCTGTGGTTAGGTTTACCTTAATACTTTTGTTGTAGTTGTGTATGCTTGCAATAGAGGTTAATCATAAGTGGGATGCTTGTCCAAGTAAGGAAAATACCCAAGCACTGGTCCACCCACATACCAAATTATCAAAGTACCGAACGCGAATCATATGAATGTGATGAAAACTAGCTTGACGATAATCCCCATGTGTGCTCGGGAGCGCTTTTCTCTATATAAGAGTTTGTCCAGGCTTATCCTTTGCTACAAAAAGGATTGGGCCACCTTGCTGCACTTTATTTACTTTTGTTACTTGTTGCTCGTTACAAATTATCTTATCACAAAACTATCTATTACCTATAATTCCAATGCTTGTAGAGAATACCTTGCTGAAAACCGCTTATCATTTCCTTCTGCTCCTCGTTGGGTTCGACACTCTTACTTATTGAAAGGAGCACGATAGATCCCCTATACTTGTGGGTCATCAAGACTTCTGGCGCCGTTACCGGGGAGTGAAGCACCTTTGGTAGGTGGAATTTGGTAAGGAAAAAATTTATATAGTGTGCTGAAATTTACTGTCACTTGTTACTATGGAAAGTAATCCTCTGAGGGGCTTGTTTGGGGTATCTTCACCTCGACCAGTAGAGCAAAGAGTTGCTCCTCAACTGATGTCTACTACACAACCTTCTTCTTGTAGACGTTGTTTGGCCTCCAAGTGCAGAGGTTTGTAGGACAGCAGCAAATTTCCCTCAAGTGGATGACCTAAGGTTTATCAATCTGTAGGAGGCGTAGGATGAAGATGGTCTCTCTCAAGCAACCCTGCATCCAAATAACAAAGAGTCTCTTGTGTCCCCAACACACCCAATACAATGGTAAGTTGTATAGGTCCACTAGTTCGGCGAAGAGATGGTGATACAAGTGGTATATGGATAGTAGACAATGGTTTTTGTAATCTGAAAATATAAAAACAGCAAGGTAACTAATGATAAAAGTGAGCACAAGCGGTATTGCAATGCATTGAAACAAGGCCTAGGGTTCATAATTTCACTAGTGCAAGTTCCCTCAAAAATAATAACATAATTGGATCATATAACTATCCCGCAACATGCAACAAAGAGTCACTCCAAAGTCACTAATAGCGGAGAACAAACGAAGAGATTATGGTAGGGTATGAAACCACCTCAAAGTTATCCTTTCTGATCGATCTATTCAAGAGTCTGTAGTAAAATAACACGAAGCTATTCTTTCCGTTCAATATATCCTAGAGTTCGTACTAGAATAACACCTTAAGACACAAATCAACCAAAACCTTAATGTCACCTAGATACTCCAATGTCACCTCAAGTATCCGTGGGTATGATTATATGATATGCATCACACAATCTTAGATTCATCTATTCAAACCAACACAAAGTACTTCAAAGAGTGCCCCAAAGATTCTACCGGAGAGTCAAGACAAAAACGTGTGCCAACCCCTATGCATAGGTTCATTGGCGGAACCCGCAAGTTGATCACCAAAACATACATCAAGTGGATCAATAGAATACCCCATTGTCACCACGGGTATCTGCTACCGCTTGAGCACTTGCGTTGGTTTTCCCTTGAAGAGGAAAGGGTGATGCAGCAAAGTAGCGTAAGTATTTCCCTCAGTTTTTGAGAACCAAGGTATCAATCCAGTAGGAGGCCACACACGAGTCCCTCGCACCTACACAAACAAATAAATCCTCACAACCAACAGGATAAGGGGTTGTCAATCCCTACACGGTCACTTACGAGAGTGAGATCTGATAGATATGATAAGATAATATTTTTGGTATTTTAATGATAAAGATGCAAAGTAAAATAAAAGGCAAAGGAAATAACTAACTATTGGAAGATTAATATGATGGAAGATAGACCCGGGGGCCATAGGTTTCACTAGTGGCTTCTCTCGAGAGCATAAGTATTCACGGTGGGTAAACGAATTACTGTTGAGCAATTGACAGAATTGGGCATAGTTATGAGAATATCTAGGTATGATCATGTATATAGGCATCACGTCCGAGACAAGTAGACCGACTCCTGCCTGCATCTACTACTATTACTCCACACATCGACCGCTATCCAGCATGCATCTAGAGTATTAAGTTCATAAGAACAGAGTAACGCTTTAAGCAAGATGACATGATGTAGAGGGATAAACTCATGCAATATGAAATAAACCCCATCTTGTTATGCTCGATGGCAACAATACAATACGTGCCTTGGTGCCCGTACTGTCACTGGGAAAGGACACCGCAAGATTGAACCCAAAGCTAAGCACTTCTCCCATTGCAAGAAAGATCAATCTAGTAGGCCAAACCAAACTGATAATTCGAAGAGACTTGCAAAGATAACCAATCATACATAAAAGAATTCAGAGAAGATTCAAATATTTTTCATAGATAAACTTGATCATAAACCCACAATTCATCAGTCTCAACAAACACACCGCAAAAGAAGATTACACTGAATAGATCTCGACAAGAGAGGGGGAGAACTTTGTATTGAGATCCAAAAAGAGAGAAGAAGCCATCTAGCTAATAACTATGGACCCGTAGGTCTGAAGTAAACTACTCACACTTCATCGGAGGGGCTATGGTGTTGATGTAGAAGCCCTCCGTGATCGATGCACCCTCCGGCGGAGCTCCGGAACAGGCCCCAAGATGGGATCTCGTGGATACAGAAAGTTACGGCGGTGGAATTAGGGTTTTGGCTCCATATCTGGTAGTTTGGGGGTACGTAGGTATATATAGGAGTAAGGAGTACGTCGGTGGAGCAACAGGGGGACTGAGGGAGTCCTGGATTAGGGGGTCTCCGAACAGCCGGACTATATCCTTTGGCCGGACTGTTGGACTATGAAGATACGATATTGAAGACTTCGTCCCGTGTCCGGATGGGACTCTCCTTGGCATGGAAGGCAAGCTAGGCAATACAGATATGTATATCTCCTCCTTTGTAACCGACCTTGTGTAACCCTAGCCTCCTTCGGTGTCTATATAAACCGGGGGGTTTTAGTCCGTAGGACAACATACAATCATACCATAGGCTAGCTTCTAGGGTTTAGCCTCTCCGATCTCGTGGTAGATCTACTCTTGTACTACTCATATTATCAAGAATAAATCAAGCAGGACGTAGGGTTTTACCTCCATCAAGTGGGCCCGAACCTGGGTAAAACATCGTGTCCCCTACCTCCTGTTACCATCCTCCTTAGACGCACAGTTAGGGACCCCCTACCCGAGATCCGCCAGTTTTGACACCGACATTGGTGCTTTCATTGAGAGTTCCTCTGTGTCGTCACCGTTAGGCTTGATGGCTCCTTCGATCGTCGATAGCGATGCAGTCCAGGGTGAGACTTTTCTCCCCGGATAGATCTTTGTATTCGGCGGCTTCGCACTGCGGGCCAACTCGTTTGGCCATCTGGAGCAGATCGAAGGTTACGCCCCTGGCCACCAGGTCAGGTTTGGAAGCTTAACTACATGGCCGACATCTGCGGAGACTTGATCTTTGACGGATTCGAGCCCCTGCCGAGTGCGCCGCACGGTCATGATGAGCATGATTTAGCTCTACCATCGGACAGTGTTCAGGAGACCGCACCGGCAACCGCTCCGACCCTCAATTCGGAGCCAATTGCACCATCCATGGACGGGTGGATGTACCCCGCCACGGAGGCCGTATTCTCAGCGGTGATCGAGCCGAGGATCGACCTTACCCTTCACGGGATCCGTGACGCCGAACTACCGGATTCTTCCCCGGCAACGGACTCCAAACCGCCTGCACCCGTGCCTATCGAATCCGACTGGGCACCGATCATAGAGTTTACCTCCGCGGATATCTTTCAGCACTCGCCCTTCGGCGACATACTGAACTCATTAAGGTCTCTCTCCTTGTCAGGAGAGTCCTGGCCGAACTATGTTCGGCAGGATTGGGATGCGGATGACGAAGAAATTCACCGCCCACCCACCACCCACTTAGTAGCCATTGTCGATGATTTGGCCGACATGCTCGAATTCGACTCCGAAGACATTGACGGTATGGACAACGATGCAGGAGATGAACAGGAACCACTGCCCACAGGGCACTGGACGCCCACTTCATCATACGACGTATACATGGTGGACACACCCAAAGAAAACGACGACGAGGAACGGAAGGACGCAGCGAAGGGTTGTTCCCTCAAGAAGCAGTCAAAGCGGCGGCGCAAGCGCTGCTCCAAATCCTGCCTCGGCAGAAACAGCGATCATATAGACCCAGCGTTAGAGCAGGGTGAACCATCGCCCGACCACGGCAACACAGAGAATCAAACCGGACAATCCGACTCCGTCGAAGATAACAGTCCGGACGACATCACACCGGACAGGCACCCGGAGCAATAGGATGCCCATCAAAGGCTTGTTGCCACTGCGAGGAGTCTGAAAAAGCAGAAGCAAAGGCTTAGGGCTGCACAAGACACACTCAGAATCAGATGGAGTGAAGTACTCAACACTGCAACGAAGTACGGCGGTAATCGCCACACCAAGAGCTACCGGAAGCGAAAATTGCTACCTGAATTTGATGACGAGGCCTTAGATCCCCCACAATTAAAAAACAAAATGGCCATCCGGTCGGATAGACGACCTCGTGGCCAACATAGAGCGGCAAACGACGCCGCACATAAACCAGTACGCGATCCACGCGAGGGCTCACATCAAAAGGACGGGGCAACCAGATCCATATACGGGCCACGCAAGCGTGCTCCAGCATGTAATGCAACACAACAAACATCCGAGCACCACAGTACACCCAAATACAGGGGTGCCACACACCCCCTATGTTTCACCGATGAGGTGCTGGACCATGAATTTCCAGAGGGATTCAAACCCGTAAACATAGAGGCATGCGACGGAACGACAGACCCTGGGGTCTGGATTGAGGACTACATCCTTCGTATCCACATGGCTCGAGGAGACGATCTCCATGCCAACAAGTACTTACCCCTCAAGCTCAAAGGGTCGGCTCGGAACTGGCTTAAAAGCCTCCCCAAAAACTCCATTGGAAGCTGGGAAGAGCTCGAAGACGCCTTTCTGGCAAATTCTCAAGGGACCTATGTCCGACCACCGGATGCAGACGATTTAAGTCATATAACTCAACAGCCCGGAGAGTCAGCCTGAAAGCTTTGGAACAGGTTCCTCACTAAAAAGAACCAAATAGTCGACTGTCCGGACGTCGAAGCCTTAGCAGCTTTCAAGCACAACGTTCGAGACGAATGGCTCGCCAGACACCTCGGCCAAGAAAAGCCGAGAACAATGTCAGCTTTAACAAGCCTCATGACCCACTTTTGCGCGGGCGAGCACTAAAAAAAGACACATCCGTGACATTTTGGGCCGAACGAATTTTTTCCTGTCATACATATGACACTTCTATGATGATAATTGTGACAAAACCCGGTATCATCATAGATGTGGTGGGATCCTACTTCTATGACAAAAAATCATGACCGAAAATGGGCCTTTCGTCCTGGGCAGGCCGGAGACGCAGCTGCATGACATTCTTTGGGCCGTCCATGATGGAAAAAACCGTGGTAGAAGCGAGGGGGAGGAAAATTTCGGGGAGTTCCCGGTTATGGTGGGAGGTCGGGGGCCGAGCGATGCGCGTTTCTCTCATACACGTATACGCGTGTGTGCGAGGCGTTGGCTCTAACTGAATCCAAGCGAGGCGTTGGGCTCTAACTGAACCCGAGCGATTGCACTGCAGGCTACGCATTACTGAACCCGAGCGATCGATCGATGGCTGTTAACTGAATCCGATCGAGCGATTTCTTCGCTACTGCTGCTAACTGAAGCCGATCGATGGGATGAACAGTGAGTGTTGCGGGGGGGGGGGGGGTTGGATGAACAGTGAGCGGTGGTGTTGCCTCTGGATGAACAGGACCCCGTGGTGTGGTGGAGGGCTTGATGAACAGTAGACGGTGGAGGGGTGCCCGTGGAGGGGTGGATGAACAGGACCCCGTGGTGTGAAGGGCTGGATGAACAGTAGACGGTGGAGGAGTGGTTGAACAGGACCCCGTGGTGTGGAGGGCTGGATGAACAGTAGACGGTGGAGGGGTGCCCGTGGAAGGGTGGTTGAACAGGACCACGTGGTGTAGAGGGCTGGATGAATAGTAGATGGTGGAGGGGTGGTTGAACAGTAGCCGGTGGAGTAGCGCGCGGTGGAGGCTGGATGAACAGGAGCCCGTGGAGGCTGGATGAACAGGAGCCCGTGGAGGCTGGAGGACGTCGACGGTGGAGATGAACAGTATCCCGTGGAGTCCCGTTTTGCAGTACGCCACACCCCTCCCGATAAACAAGGCCCCCGTTTCGACCGTAGCGCTCCAACACAAGTCCGTTTCGTCCGTTTTGCGGTACGCCACACCCCTCCCGATCAATAGGACCCCCATTTCGACCGTAGGAGGTCCGTTTCCTCCATTTTGCGGTACGCCAGACCCCTCCCGATGAACATGATCCCGTTTTGAATGTGGCCGGTCGAACACAAGGCCGTTTCCTCCGTTCTGCGGTACGCCAGGCCTCGTTTCCATTGCCTGTTCCGTCCAAGCCCTCCCGATGAACACGATGCATTCCGTTGCCTCCCCATGAACATGACGCATTCCGTTGCCTCCCCATGAACATGACGATGACACTGTTTCTCCGTTCCGAACCAGCCATGTACACGAGCCCTGGCCGTACGTATGCGCGAGTAGGTGTTCGAGACCCCGCCCGTATGTACACATACATGGCCGTATTTTCTTTCCTGCACCTTGGCCGCTGTACATACGTGTACATGCTACGTGCGCGCCTCTACTACGACACGTGCACGCCTCTACATCGACCAGTATATATGTACGTACACGTCTGCGACCAGAATGACAACGCTACATACGCTTCGACCAGGTGGGTCCCGACTGTCAGGCACTTCCTTGCGTGCGAAGATGTAGCTGGTGGGTCCCAGCAGTCAGGGGGGCGAAATACGGTGGCCCGTCCGGTGGGTCACCGCTGTCAGGTGGAGGAATAATTATTTTGCACATAATAAGGAGGCACTTCCTTGCTGCGGCCGTGGACCCAGCTGTCAGCCTCTCCACGCACAATCCACGTCCGATGGAAGCCGTTCCTTGACCATGTTGACCACGCCGCGCCGAGAGCACTAGGGCGGTGGACGACAGCGAGGCCTAGGAAGGGGACGACTCGGAGCCGGGGAAGACGAGGCAGTGGATGCCCACGTGTAGAGGAGTACGAGGGTTCACTGGTTCGCTGCGGTGTGAGGCTACCGTCGCCGCAGAATAACAGGGGGTGTGGGTTAGTAGAGGTTGAAGAAGCACTACGGCCGTTGGATGGACATCGTACGGTCACTGGAGCTAGAATCGTGCATATTGACTAAGTTGACAAAGCCCTCCGTCCCCGTCAACTTAGTAGGCCCACAAGTTAGCCTCTCACCAAGGTGGGTCCCAACTAGCAGGGGGTATTCATTTTTTTGAGCGTAATAAGGAGACACTTGTGTGCGAAGATATAGCTCGTGGGTCCGAGCTGTCAGCGGCGGTAACATTTTTTTCGCGAAATACAGAGGCCCTTTCGGTGGGTCCCTGATGTCAGGTGGAGGAATCATTATTTTGCACGTAATAAGGAGGCATTTCCTTGTGTGCGGCCGTGGACCCAGCTGTCGGCCTCTCCACGTACAGTCCACTTCAGATGCATGTCGGTCGTTGACCACGTTGACCAGGCCGCGTCAAGAGCACCAGGGCGGTGGACGACGGCGAGGCCTAGGTAGGGAACGACACGGAGGCAGGGAAGACTCGACAGTTGTTTCCCACATGAAGGGGAGTACGACTATACGAGGGTTTACTGGTTCGTCTGCCGTCGTTGGAGAGTAACAACAGGTGTGGGTGAGTAGAGGAATGGCTAGGCCAGCGATGGGAGTACGGTGGGGCAGTGAGGCCTGCGCGGCAGCACAGCCGGCCGTGGGGAGGAGGGAGCAGGCAGTCCCGCCGGCGCTTGTTTGAGCGGCTGGAGCAGGAAGAGCAGAGATTGCAGAAGCACGACGGCCGTTCGATGGACATCCAACAGTCACTGCTTGTGCGTCAACCTTCTTTTAGGAAAGCCTCAAATCTATGGAAAACAGCATACAACCCATTTGCCATTATTTCTAACAATTTACAGCGCATTTGCTAATTCTTAAGGTGTTTTGGAGCCCATATTCTTTTTGTTAGCATTACAGCCCATATTGTGGCCACGGTTAAAAAATTAATGAAATTTTGCATATTTCGGTGCGGTCCGAACTGTTTTTAATCCCGAAATTTCGACTCACATTCAAACTGATTTTAAAAATAAATGTATATCAATATAAAATCCAACAAATTCTCCACGCATAAAAATTAATGTAATTTAAAATCTCGAAATGAAAAAAAGATATTTTAAACTAATTGCCGGTTTGATGTGTTTTAAAAATGTACAACCCATTTCTCATTACTGATGGGCCATTTTCTCGGCCAGCCGAATGAAGCTCTTCTCGTCTTGAAAGATTTGCAGCCCAACAGGCCTGACAAAGCGACTTACTTGGCAAATCACAAAAAAACTGGGCTGTGGCCGTGGACCCACCTGTCAGCCTCTCCACGTACAATACTCTTCCGATGAAAGTCGGCCGTTGACCACATTGACCACGCCGCGCCGAGAGCACCAAGGCGGTGGACGACGGCGAGGCCTATGAAGGGGACGACGCAGAGCCGGGGAAGACGCGGCAGTGGATGCCCATGCGGAGAGGAGTATGAGGGTTCACTGGTTCAGCTGCGGCATGAGGCTGCCGTCGCCGCAGAATAACAGGGGGTATGGGTGAGTAGAGGGATAGCATGGGCCAGCGGTGGGAGTAGTAGGGGGCGGTGTCGGTGTCAAAACCGGCGGATCTCGGGTAGGGGGTCCCGAACTGTGCGTCTAGGCCGGATGGTAACAGGAGGCAAGGGACACGAAGTTTTACCCAGGTTCGGGCCCTCTCAATGGAGGTGAAACCCTACGTCCTGCTTGATTAATATTAATGATATGGGTAGTACAAGAGTAGATCTACCACGAGATCAGAGAGGCTAAACCCTAGAAGCTAGCCTATGGTATGATTGTTGATGTGTATGTTGTCCTACGGACTAAAACCCTCCGGTTTATATAGACATCGGAGAGGGTTAGGGTTACATAGAGTCGGTTACAATGGTAGGAGATCTGAACATCCTTATCGCCAAGCTTGCCTTCCACGCCATGGAAAGTCCCTTCCGGACACGGGACGGAGTCTTCAATCTTGTATCTTCATAGTCCAGGAGTCCGGCTGAAGGGATAGTTCGGCTATCCGACCACCCCCTAATCCAGGACTCCCTCAGTAGCCCCTGAACCAGGCTTCAATGACGACGAGTCCGGCGCGTAGATTGTCTTCGGCATTGCAAGGCGGGTTCCTCCTCCAAGTACTTCATAGAAGATTTTGAACACAAAGATAGTGTCCGGCTCTGCAAAATAAGTTTCCACATATTGCCATAGAGAGAATAATATTTACACAAATCTAATCTGCTGACGTACTCCATAGTGTCACATCACACCACGGCCAAGCTTTTATTCGAACCGTTTTACTGTCCCATCTTAGCGCGTTATGCAAGGCGGTTTCCTTGGCACGTCTTGTTAAAGCAGAGATCGTGTCTCCTTACTCCGGGATTCTCATCAATACGGGCGTGGGTAACCCAACCACTTATAGGACTCCTAGATCATAGGCAAGTCCAAACGGACACGGGGAGGACGCTCGATATCCACCCTCTTTATAAAGGGACGAGGCCTTTTATCTTTCCCTCCCGTGCTCAATCGAATCCTTCCCCCACCTCAAGCTCAAATGCCCAAACTTCAGGTCAGGTGCTCCGAACCTTCAGTCATGTCCGGATCTAGCCTTCATGGCCGATGGGTGCCTTCTCCCGTCACGGAAGAAGACATCAAAAAGTTGAGGGAGGCCAGATATCTGACCACCGAGATTCTGCATCGGCTGCCTCCCTGGGGCAGGCCGTCCCCTCCCCCGAACCCAACAAGAGCGTTGTGTTCGTCTCCCACTTCCTCCGAGGTCTAGGCCTTGCATTGGATCCTTTTGTCAGGGGCTTGATGTTTTACTACGGGCTAGATTTCCATGATCTAGCTCCGGACTCCTTTCTTCATATCACGACATTTATTGTTGTGTGCGAGGCCTTCCTTCGGGTTACCCCTCACTTTGGCCTATGGCCCAAGACCTTTGAAGTAAAACCGAAGATGATCGAGGGGCAACATGCGGAGTGTGGAGGTGCCTCAATACGCAAGATGACGGGAGCTGCATGGCCCAAAGGATCCATTCCAGAGGTGTCTGAATTGTGGCAACATGAGTGGTTCTACATCACGGCTCCTAGAAGTGCCAAGTGGGCGGCCGCCCCTGTGTTCCGCCCGGGCCCTCCACCACAACTGATGTCATGGATTAGCAGAGGATTGAGCTGGGGTCCGGCCAAGGACGTGCCTATACTGCAAAGCCGCATTCAAGATCTCTTTATTGGAGATTTCAGTTTGGTTGCGGTAGCACAAGTTATGCAGGTTCGCCAAGTCCAGACTTGCAAACGCTGGCCTCTTCGCTTGTGGGAGTTCAATCCCGAGGGACCGCGCACCATTCAAAATTTCCTCGGCCTGACGCACGAGGACATGTACAAGTCGTTCTTCGGACCTCAAGTGGAGTGTACGGAAATCACCGAGGACGCAGGCCTGAGTAGCAACCGCGCCGCCGAACAGGTAAGGCATCTTCCGGCCGAACATACTATCTCTCCTTTGTTACGAAGTTATTTCTAAGAGTTCGCTTTTTGACGAGGACTGACTAACAAAGGCGAAGTTGATTCGGTGTTCGGCCCCCCTCCCTGAGGGTTTGGAAAATCCGGCATTGGAGAAGATGCTCCAGACCGCACCCTGCCCGTAGCCCTTAAAGGAAAATACTATGGAGGGTAATGCGGGCGGATGCGGGCCCTCAATGCTGCCCGTTCTAGCCGAGGGAGCGAGCGTCTCCATGAAGGAAGACGACCAGAAGAGGAAAAGAACTGCGCCCGGGGATTCGGAAGCCGAAACTTCCAAATGGGGGAAGAAGTCTCCCATAGAGGGTCCTACCTCGGGAGGGCGGGGGGGCGTTACCGCACAAAGTCCGCGAGGGGATCAATTCTCCCACGAGTCGTAAGTGACCCAAAATACCTTAATAGTACAGATATGTCGTCTTTTCTTCTGAGAAGATAACCGCTGCATGTATCTTTGCAGTTCGGGCCTTAGCCCCTCTCAAATGAGCTCGTCTTCGGGGGATCTTCTCCCAGAGATGATGGAGAGTGAAACGCCTCCTCCGGACTCCTCCGCTCCGGAAACGGGCGACCCTGAAGTGTCGTCGCAGAGGGCCTCTCCGAGTCCGGCGAGGCCAGAAGATAATCCCGTCGACCCCTGAAGTTCCCAGTGTCCGGCTCCCGAAGAGAGCAGACAAACGAGTCCGGCACCATCTAGTGTGTGGTCGGATGTTCTGAGGGAGTTGGTGGGGCGAGCGGCCATCTCAGATGAACACCGTGTGCTGATGAATACGGTGATGGAGAGAATCTCGTCCGCCGAAAGCGGATTGCATAAAGCTTTTATGAGTCTACTGACAGGGTTTGAGGTACGTAAAATAATGTATGATAGTCCCTGAGACTCTGGTTGTCATCGGAAACGACGACGAACAGAGGATCATATTCCCAGGTAATAATCATACTGCCTCGATGTGCAGGTGATGGAAGCTCCGGTGGCTAGCTGGACTAGCGACTTTGCCCATTTAGAACAGCAGTTGGATGCGGCAGACGCCGAGATCAAGCTTGTTAACAAAAGGCTTGACAAGGCACAGGGTAAGTGTCATTATCTGGTGAACATCACATAGGAAGAGTAGCATGATGCCAGTATCTTTAATATGTTGTGACTGCAGATGGGGTTGCCACTATTGAAGCCTTGCAGGCAGAACTTGCCCGATCCAAGGAACAAGCGAGGTTGGGTAATGCGGCTGCTTTAAAGGCGGCTGAAGAGTTGCAAGCCGAGAAGGCCGCACATGGCGAGAGCAGAGACAAGATGGCCAAGATGGCCATAGAATTAAAAGCCGCCGCCGACCGTTGCTTGGTTCTTGAAAAGGAAAACCAGGCGAAGGCATCAGACCTTGAGAAGGCTGCTGCGACGAGAAAGGACCTCCGCTCTGCTATGAGGGCAAAGAAGGAGGAGCTGCGGGAAGCCGAGGATATTGTAGCTGGGAAATCCTTTATGTTGCAGAGGAAGTTCGGATATCCACGGTATGCCCCCCTGGATCGGCTGTGGAGCTCGGAGGATGTGTATATGGATTTGGCGGCGAGCGCTGTCGATGCGGCCAAGTACTTCCAGGGTCAGACGGACCATGGAGTAGACCAGCTGTTTTGGAGACAATTCCATACTCCCGAGCGTCCACTTTCATTGACTGACCAATTTTCCGAATGGGCCGAACTAAATAGGTTGTCCGGACTCTCCATGAGGTCTGTTGTGGATCAGTTATGGCCGGAAGGGTCAAAACCAAACAACTATTTCAGCTTGGTGCAGCAGTTACTTGATGTGATGCCGCGCATTGATGCGATGAAGAGGTCGGCGTGCATAGAGGGCGCACGAATGGCCTTTTCCCGTGTCAAGGCATACTGGGCGGAGATGGATGCTACCAATGTTGCAGCGCGGGATTCGGCCATAGGTCGAAAGGTTGCTGAGCACTACTTTGAAGAAGTTCTTGAGGGTGCCCGTTTGGTAGAGACCCACTGCTCAAAAAATATTATGTTTGAGTGATATGTAATCTCATTGTAAGCGAAATGCTTTTATAGAGTTTTATAAGGTTGTTTTTATACTTTTGCCTGAAAGTAATATGATGCTTCCTGGGCGGCCGTTTTTGTATACGTGTGTATAACCTGAAAGATTGTTGTCGTCGGCTTCAACCCCCACGCATATAATGCAGAGGTGCTAGCAAAGACACACGTTCACACTTAACCCAACGTCTTGTTCCTATTAAGGAGGTGATAGCGGAGCGAGTGAGGCAACCGGACTATAATGCTTTAACACTTTCACTTAGCCATAGGAGTTTGACAGTGGGGCTACTAGATAGCCCCTGGTGGCTTCGCACTCTCCCGATCTCGGGGTGCGTATATGCCTGGCCGGAAAACGACCCTTCGTTAAGGCGGAGGAATTCTAACATTCCCACAGGTCATCGAGTGGTTGACCAGTCTCACGCTACATCATGACAGTCAGTTTTCGGCTTTCTCTACTGAGGTGCTCGTCCGGATGAACCAAGGCACAATCGCAGTAGTTCTCCTGGTGCTACCTTAGCCGGTAAAGCAGAACGTAAGGCACCAAAACACAGGAGCCGGGCTAACCCAACATTTGACCAAAGACAATGATTCTGAGCTGATGCATATAGGGCCAAACTCGTGACGCCGAACACTCCCTAAGGTATTCGGTCTTTGCGGTATAAACCGGGCCTAAATAATGGCCTTTGTAAGAAGCCCCTTGTGTCCAGGTACGTGCATTGTTCTGGCGTGGCCACATGCCAAGACGTCAGCATCCTTCACAACGATGGACATGTATCAACAAGAGACAGTAAAAAAGGTTTACGCAGGGTCTTAATCTAAAAAGAATCCTTTGAGCGGGTCCCTGCTGCACGTCTGCGCCTATGTCTCCGTTGTGCCGTATCCTGGACGGGTGTAGCACGATGATCGTCTGTAAAAGAGAGGAAGTTAAGTGAAAGAGTTGTCGTGCAAAAAGATAGTTTTTAAAGAAACCATGTATAATTGAAGATGATAAGAAATTGCCACTTGTCTGCGCGCGTTGAGCCCCTTGTATTGACGAATAGGGGTGTGATCACTTATTCGGTGTAAATAGCGGCACCGGACTCGATCGCTGGTCCGGACGTCTTTAATGTTCGGCTGCCAAGGCAGCCTCACTCTCTTCGGCGCGCAGAGAGCGCTTGATATCTCCATGCACTGTAATGATGCCACGTGGACCGGGCATCTTGAGTGTGAGGGAGGCGTAGTGTGGTATTGCATTAAAGCGAGCGAAAGCTTCGCGTCCGAGCAGTGCTTGATAGCCACTTTGAAATGGAGCGATGTGGAAAGTTAAATGCTCGCGACGGAAGTTATCGGGGGAGCCGAATATAACTTGTAGTAGGAGGGAGCCCGTACAACGAGCCCCTGGGCCTGGCGTTACTCCTTTAAAGGTAGTATTGCTATGGCGAATTTGTGTTGGGTCTAACCCCATCCCGCAGATTGTATCCTGGTATATTAGGTTTAGGCTGCTGCCGCCGTCCATCAAGACTTGTGTGAAGTGATATCCGCCAATTACTGGGTCTAATACCAAGGTAGCCCATCCTGCGTGTCGGATACTTGCTGAATAATCACGATGGTCGAAAGTAATCGGTTGAGACGACCATTGGCAGGACTTCGAGGTGACAGGCACTTGGGTATATTTTCCTGGGGGTGCCGCATTGTTTTTTCCCTTGATTATGTGTAGTATGTTTACTGTTTTGGACTTCTGGTGGGAATTTCTTTTGTTCCCCCGTGTCTTGCTTGGGGGGCTCGTCCTCGTCTTCACTTGGTGTGTCCTCCCCCTTGTGTACGACGTTGAGCTTGCCGGACTGCTTGAAGACCCAACATTCTCTGTGGGTATGATTAGCAGGTTTACCCGAGGTACTGTGGATCTGACATACTTGGTCCAGAATTTTGTTGAGGCTGGACAGTTCATCCCTGGTGCCTTTAGTGGGTGGCTTTTGACCTGGCCAAGAGCTTTTGAATCCGGCATTTACTGCCGTTCCCTTCGTGCTGTCTTCTTTATTCCGGCGTTTGTTATTGTTGTTGCGCCGTGATTTCCCGTTTCCATCTCTAACTTCCGATGTACTGGGGTCGCTGGTGCTGCATCTGGCTAGCCAGCTGTCCTCACCCGCGCAAAAGCGGGTCATGAGGTTTGTTAATGCGGCCATCGTTCTCGGCTTATTTTGGCCGAGGTGTCTGGCGAGCCATTTGTCACGGACGCTATGCTTGAAAGCCGCTAAGGCTTCGGCGTCCGGACAGTCGACAATCTGGTTCTTTTTAGTAAGAAACCTATTCCAAAGCTTTCGGGCTGACTCTCCGGGCTGCTAAGTTATATGACTCAGATCATCCGCATCCGGAGGTCGGACATAAGTCCCTTGAAAATTTGCCTGAAAGGCGTCTTCAAGCTCTTCCCAACTTCCATTGGAGCTTTCGGGGAGGCCTTTGAGCCAGTGACGAGCTGGCCCTTTGAGCTTGAGGGGTAAGTATTTGATTGTGTGGAGATCATCTCCTCGAGCCATATGGATATGAAGGATATAGTCCTCCATCCAAACCCCAGGGTCTGTTGTTCCGTCGTATGCCTCTATGTTTATGGGTTTGAATCCCTCTGGAAATTCATGGTCCAGCACCTCATCGGTGAAACACAGGGGGTGTGCGGCACCCCTGTAGCTGGGTGTGCCGCGTTGTTCGGATACTTGTTGTGTTGCATTGTATGCTGGGGGGCGCTTGCGTGGTCTGTAGATGGAACTTGTTGCGCCGTCCTTTGGGTGCGAACCCTCGCCTGGGTCGCGTGTTGTATTGTGACCAACGTTGTATGCCGCTCTGTGTTGGTAGAGGGGTCGTCTATCCGACCAGGTGGCTGCTTTGATATTTGGTTGTGGGAGGTCTGCGGACTCCTCATCGAATTTGGGTAGCAGCTTCCGCTTTGGGTAGCTCTTGGAGGGGCGATTGTCGCCGTACCTCGCTGCTATGTTGAGTATTTTGCTCCATCTAATGTGGAGTGTGTCTTGCGTAGCCTTGAGCCTTTGCTTCTGCTTTTTCAGACTGCTCGCGATGGCAACAAGCCTTTTACGGGCAGTCTGCTGCTCCGGGTGTCTGTCCGGCGTTATGTCGTCCGGACCATTATCCTTGATAGGATTTGTTTGTTCAGTTTGATTATCCGGATTGCCGTTGTCCGGCAGGGGTTCACCCTGCTCCAATGTTGGGTCTGTGTGATCGCTATTTCTGTCGAGGTGGGATTTGGGGCAGCGCTTGCGTCGCCGCTTTGACTGCTTTTTGTGGGAACAAGCCTTCGGTGCGTCCTTCCGCTCCTCGTCGTCATCTTTTGGTGCGTCCACCATGTATACGTCATATGACGAGGTGGCGTTCCAGGGCCCAATAGGCGCTAGTTCTTCACCGTCTCCTTCATCGGCATCCATACCGTCGATGTCTTCTGAGCCGAAGTCGAGCATGTCGGTTAAATCGTCGATAGTGGCTACAAAGTGGGTGGTGGGTGGGCTTTGAATTTCTTCATCATCCTAATCCCCACCTTGCTGGCCGCAATCCGGCCAGGGCTCTCCTGATAAAGAGAGAGACTTTAGTGACTTCAGAATATCGCCAAAAGGCGAGTGCTGAAAGATGTCCGTGGTAGTAAACTCCATGATCGGCGCCGAATCGGATTCGATTGGCCGGGGCGCGGAGGGTTCGGAGTCCGGAAAGGAGTCCGGCTCCTTGGAGTCATGAGTCTCGCGGAATGCGGGGCTGGTGTTCGGCTCAACCGCCATTGGGATCGCAGCCCCTGAGGCGGCGTCCAACCGCCCATCCTCGACCGGCGCAGTTGGCTCTGAATTAAGGATCGGAGCCGATACGGGTGTGGCCTCCAGGGCACTGTTCGGCGGCAGAGCTAGATCATGCTCGTCGGGACAGTGTGGCGTGCTCGGCATTGGCTCGAATCCGTCGAGGCTCAAGTCCCCGCGGATGTCAGCCATGTAGTTTAAACTTCCAAATCTGACCTGACGGCCAGGGGCGTACCTTTCGATCTGCTCTAGGTGGCCAAGTGAATTGGCCCGCAGTGCAAAGCCGCCGAAGACGAAGATCTGTCCGGGAGGAAGGTCTCACCCTGGACTGCGTCGCTATCGATGATCGTTGGAGCCATCGAGCCTGACGGCAAGGACACAGAGGAACTCTCAATGAAAGCACCAATGTCGGTGTCAAAACTGGCGGATCTCGGGTAGGGGGTCCCGAACTGTGCGTCTAGGCCGGATGGTAACAAGAGGCAAGGGACATGAAGTTTTACCCAGGTTCGGGCCCTCTCGATGGAGGTAAAACCCTGCATCCTACTTGATTAATATTAATGATATGGGTAGTACAAGAGTAGATCTACCACGAGATCAGAGAGGCTAAACCCTAGAAGCTAGCCTATGGTATGATTGTTGATTTGTATGTTGTCCTACGGACTAAAATCCTCCGGTTTATATAGACACCGGAGTGGGTTATGGTTACATAGAGTCGGTTACAATGGTAGGAGATCTGAACATCCGTATAGCCAAGCTTGCCTTCCACGCCAAGGAAAGTCCCTTCCGGACATGGGACGGAGTCTTCAATCTTGTATCTTCATAGTCCAGGAGTCCGGCTGAAGGTATAGTTCGGCTATCCGAACACCCCCTAATCCAGGACTCCCTCAGGCGGTGAAGCCTCCGCGGCATCATAGCCGGCCACGAGAGGCAGGAGCACGCGGCACGACCGGCGCAGCTTTGGGCGGCTGGAGCAAGAAGACCAGAGGTTGAAGAAGCACTACGGCCGTTGGATGGACATCGTACGGTCACTTGAGCTAGAATCGTTCATATTGACTAAGTTGACAAAGCCCTCCATCCTCGTCAACTTAGTAGGCCCATAAGTAAGCCTCCCACCAGGTTGGGTCCCAGCTAGCAGGGGGAGTATTCATTTTTCCGTGCGTAATAAGGAGGCACTTCCGGTGGGTCTGAGCTGACAGCGGGGGGGGGGGGGGGACGTTTTTTCACGAAATATGATGGCCCGTCCAGTGGGTCCCAGCAGTCAGGGGCAAACGTTTTTTCCGCGAAATACGATGGCCCGTCCGGTGGGTCCCTGCTGTCAGGTGGAGGAATAATTATTTTGCGCGTAATAAGGAGGCACTTCCTTGCGGCTGCCGTGGACCCAGCTGTCAGCCTTTCCACGTAGAGTACTCTTCCGATGGAAGTCGGTCGTTGACCACATTGACCATGCCGCGCCGAGAGCACCACAGCGGTGGACGATGGCGAGGCCTAGGAAGGGGACGATGCGGAGCCGGGGAAGACGCGGCAGTGGATGCGCACGCGGAGAGGAGTACGAGGGTTCACTGGTTCGGTTGTAGTGTGAGGCTGCTGTCGTCGCGGAATAACAGGGGGAGTGGGTGAGTGGAGGGATGGCCTGGCCAGCGGTGGGAGTAGTATGGGGACGGTGAGGCCTCCGCGGTAGCATAGCCGGCCACGGGAGGCAGGAGCATGCGGCACGACCGGCGCTGCTTTGGGCGGCTGGGGCAAGAAGACCAGAGGTTGAAGAAGCACTACGGCCGTTGGATGGACATCGTACGGTCACTTGAGCTAGAATCGTTCATATTGACTAAGTTGACAAAGCCCTCCATCCTCGTCAACTTAGTAGGCCCATAAGTCAGCCTCCCACCAGGTTGGGTCCCAGCTAGCAGGGGGAGTATTCATTTTTCCGTGCGTAATAAGGAGGCACTTCCGGTGGGTCTGAGCTGACAGCGGGGGGGGGGGGGGGGGTTTCACGAAATATGATGGCCCGTCCAGTGGGTCCCAGCAGTCAGGGGCAAACGTTTTTTCCGCGAAATATGATGGCCCGTCCGGTGGGTCCCTGCTGTCAGGTGGAGGAATAATTATTTTGCGCGTAATAAGGAGGCACTTCCTTGCGGCTGCCGTGGACCCAGCTGTCAGCCTTTCCACGTACAGTACTCTTCCGATGGAAGTCGGTCGTTGACCACATTGACCATACCGCGCCGAGAGCACCACAGCGGTGGACGATGGCGAGGCCTAGGAAGGGGACGATGCGGAGCCGGGGAAGACGCGGCAGTGGATGCGCACGCGGAGAGGAGTACGAGGGTTCACTGGTTCGGTTGCAGTGTGAGGCTGCTGTCGTCGCAGAATAACAGGGGGAGTGGGTGAGTGGAGGGATGGCCTGGCCAGCGGTGGGAGTAGTATGGGGACGGTGAGGCCTCCGCGGTAGCATAGCCGGCCACGGGAGGCAGGAGCATGCGGCACGACCGGCGCTGCTTTGGGCGGCTGGGGCAAGAAGACCAGAGGTTGAAGAAGCACTACGGCCGTTGGATGGACATCGTTGACCATGCCGCACCGAGAGAACCAGGGCGGTGGACGACGGCGAGGCCTACAAAGGGAACGACACGGAGCCGGGGAAGACACGACAGTGGCTGCCCACACGGTGGAGAGTACGAGGGTTGACTGGTTTGGCTGTCGTCGCCGGAAAATAACAGGAGGTGTGGGTGAGTAGAGGGATAGACAGGCCAGGGATGCGAGTATGATGGGGCCGCGAGGCCTTCCCGGCAGCACTGCCGGCCACGGGAGGCGGGAGCAGGCGGTTCCGACGGCGCTGGTTTGGGCGGCTGGGGCAGGAAGATCAGAGACTGAAGAAGCACGATTGCCGTTAGATTGACATCTAACGGTCTGATGCTGGTAGAGTCGATTGTTGACTAAGTTTCTTTTTTGAGAAACCTTGCGTCGCATGAACTTAGTAGGCCCACAAGTCAGCCTCCAAATCTGTGGCAGACAACATAAAGCCCATTTGCTATTTTTTATAATTTGCAGCCCATTTGCTAATTCTTAAGTAATTTATTACAGCCCATTTTCTGCCCAGGACCACGGTCAAAAAGTCCAACCTTATTTTGCATATTTCGGTGGAGTCCGAACTGTTGTAATCCCGAAATGATAAACATTTTTTAAGAACTTATTGATTTGCCAAAAAAATCGTTTTGTTTTTGTAAGCAAATAAGACGTGGGACAATTTAGTTGGTTTAAGGGAAAACCAGTGGTAAAAAATCAGCGCTGGGTGGGAAAAAACAACAAAAATAAGGATGTAAATATGAAAAGGGAATTTTATGTGTTTTCAATATAATGATACGTGTATATGAACTAGTAAAACTATAGGTAGAGATTAGAAAACGGATGTAGGACATGCGTTTCAAGAGGAAAATAGAACTGGGCTGTGTGTTTGATTCAGTAAAAAAACTGCCTGCGGATGTTGTAAGACAAAATATAACTAACGCTGGCGGGCCAGAGGCCAGTAGATACCTGCTGGATCTTTGTGCCCCGTTGTCGTCATGGGCTGGGCCTGTTAAAAACAAAACAACCCTGGGCAATCTACAGCCCAGTTGAAACTTGCTCGACCTGAAAAAACAATATACGTGCTCAATAAACGAGAGAATTCTGCAAGTACAGACTGATAACTGGGATGCAGCACGGATATTGTTTTTTTATCGTGATAATAAGTGCATGCACTTGTTTCGAAAAAATTGGAGAACTGGGAATTCGAACGGCGGGTGCTTATGCTACCCATCAAATAAAAATCAGGTGCCTGAAAATTCGTTTCGAAACAAATGATTCAGCTTTATATCCACGTCGACCCTCGGCATGATGGTTGGAAGCAAATGCAAGTTCATACCAAAAGATCGTTAACAACAATACCAACTTGCGGACGACAAGGTAGTACAACTACCAATACCAAACTAACTTATAATCTTTTTACTCCTGGCCCTAGTGTTCGTCTGGTAGAAAATCTTGCAGAGGACCAGCTCCCGCTCCTTCTCTTGCTCCAGGTCCCCGAGGTGGTACTGGTGCATCACCCAGTTGGTCCTCTGCTGGTCGAAGTTCTTGTTGGTGTGCAGCACCAGAACCTTTTTTGCTGCCCGTCTGCCGGCCGTTGACCATCACCGGCAAGGTATTGCCGGTCTTGTGCCACATCGCGTGCATGCCGCACTCCGACTGTATCTTGCGACGCGTCCACGCGCCCCTTTTGAACGCCCTGGAATTGCGCTGGAAGAAATGCTTCCTTAGGCCACTCAGTGTGATACCTGCAGTATTGTGGAATACAGGTTTTAGTGTACCTAGTTGGCATTTTCATAACATCTTTGGCATGTTGCAGTCACTTGTTTCACTTTTTATTAACTGTCAAATTGTAATTGCTTCACCAGGTCTGCGTCTAAAAAGAAAAATAGAGCTATAAACAAAGGAATATGTTTGTGCAAGTAGACGGCCGATCGGTGTCTTACCTGGAAGTTTCTCAGGTTGGGTGTAACATATGCCGTGCTCGCTGTCGATGGTTGGTATGAACAAATCGATGAGAGACTGAAATCTCGCGCTGTCAGCACTCACTTTGGCCTCAAGGTGCTCGATCAGCTCCTGATCCGTGGGATCGAACTTGACGCCAGCCGGCAGCACGGGCCAATCCTTCTTCGACTTGCATCGGTAATTCTAGTTATATGGTACTCAATGTATGATCAATCGACTGTTTTAAGTGAATGATGAAAGATTTCGACAGATAAGTGGTACTCCAAATCTGAAGTCCAGAATACCCGAACACGCCGCCGGGATTCTTGTGTCACCTCACGCGCAGCGTGTTGTCACGTCAATTCAATGTGTGGACATGATGAATAATTTGACCGACGTATACTAGTACTGCTACTGTACTACTTACTAGTCGTATTTAGTGTCACAATTTATACATAGGTTTAACTAACAAGTACGCACTTGAAGCCTAACTGATATATGGCTTCTGCACAGCATCTCCATCATCATTATCAGTACATCCTACGCAGGTGAGTTAGGATGCACTTGATCCCAGGAAGGTATCTATCCTTCAAACCAGAGGAGTGCTTCAAACTAACAACAGTACATAATATCCAACAAAAGAGGGTCGTGCTACAGCAGCAGAATACATGGCTCAGTCTAGATATCAGCACGAATCAAGTTGTGCATATTTGCTGTTGGCATGAACCACATCGCCGCATGTCGGGTTTGCAAAAGCCATCCATCGCATGGAAGCTTGATGCCTTTCACACACTGAAGATTATCTGGCAACAAGCTGTGTCGACGAATCTCTGGATATGGTGATTCATGAAACCCATGGTATGATGTGTAAACACAGCCCCCCCCTCACGAATGGAAGTTGCATAGCACAGTAATCATCGCCGGTGATATGATCGATGATTGGTTGGATGATCGGATAATTGAGCCCGAGGAACAAGGAGTGGTTGCCGAGGCTGTAAACCCGCCTCCAGTTGAATACGCCTGGCCCAACGGAGCTGGGATCTTTCTCGAACACGAAGCAGCCATAGCCATCAATGTCACGAACGCCCCACGCATTGTACTGCATGTGGTTTGATGTAATGGTTTGGTCAATTTGGTACGTGCGAATGAGCATCAAATGACCGCCGTCAGCTGAACGAGCGATAAACCACCACCCATCGGCTGGTATGATTCCAGGTCCTGGAATCATGAAGGCCAAGGCATTTGCGTCTGCTGCAACAATTCAAATTGGAGACCAAAAGGACAAAAATAAACAATCATGTTCAGAGTATGTGTGGAATTAAGATTATTATAACAGTGACACATATCATAGACAGAGAATTGCAATGCCGTGGTCATAATCATACCCCAAGTTAAAAAAATAAGCCAATGGCTTTCATATTCTAGCAATATGTCATGGTTCAAACATCATGTAACAATGAGAGGAAAACAGCTATGACAGCGCCTACTCATATTCTACCATAGCACTTACTACTACTGTTCTCATATCAACTCTAAGCAATAACATGCGTTGTTATAAAAATCTTGTAAACGAGAGTAACATATAGCAATCATGATGTTATGCTCATAATATGTATTCTAACAATCATTAGATGCCAATTGTTCTCATATCAACTCTAACAATAACATGTGTGGTCATAAAAATCTAGGAAATGAGAGGAACATATAGCAATGATGTGGTTATAGACATGCTATGCATTCTAAATTTGTAACAAATGAACAGGCAGTCGTATTCATAAGGTAAAGATGAGATGAGATAGAACAATTACACGACGATAGATTCCACCAATATAGGTAGCCAATCTGTGCGTCGACCGCGTAAACGATGCCATCATGCACTATAGCATCAGACAGAAATGTTTCCTCAACAGGATTGATGATGAGCCATAACCATGTATGGCGACCGGATTCCAGATAGACTAATCCCTTGTTGAACAAGGCAATGAGCTTGTAATCCATGTAGTCTTCTGATGGTGTGGGCACTTCGCAGATTACAACTTTCTGCAAACAGAGGTCGAGCCAAAAGCTTGACGCGTCTCGTGCGTAGTAGGCAGGAGTGTCCGGCGGGCCGCGAGGCTCGATGGCGGCGGTATCCAACGATGGAAGGGTGATCTCTCGCTGGGTGTAGATATCCATGAGACGCCACGGACTACCGGTGTGGTGGATGAGGACGATCCAGTTGGCCTTCATGCCCGCCCAGTAGTGGCCGCGCATGAAGGACAGGTGGACGGGTAGTGGTAGCATGTCGAGGGGCACCACGGCAACCTCCGTAGGATCGTCAAGTCGGTGTCTGGGCCACCTGCGAGGATCGGGCATCAGCAAGCAGGGTGTCTTGAAAAGAGCCGGCCGGTTGCAGACGAGTAGACGGTACAAAGACACCGAGCATGCGGCCAGACGGACGGTGCTGAGTAGGTCCATACGACTACAGATCTGCTCCAAGAGAACATCGGGAGGGAATTCCAATCGCGGCTCTGCGTGTCAGTCGGTTCTGCCATTGGGGTTTTCGGTGCCTGCGAGCCAGCGGGGAAGTGGATTCGGGCGGGCGAGCGAAGAAGCTTCTCCTCGTGTGGCCGAGCAGTGAGCGGGGGGATATGGTACGCGCGAGCTACCAAGGAAGATGGCGCGGGCGGGCGAGCAGTGAGCGGGGGTAAATGGTGTGCGGCCGACGATGGGAAGAGAGGAGGAAGAGAAGAGAGGAGGAAGAAGAAGAGACTAGTTGAATAGTTCTCTCTGACCGAGATGGGGAATAAATGGATCGCGAGGACTTCCTTTCTACAGTATCCCTATGCCTCTACGCTCACTTCACTCATTTTGCTCCGTACCTAGTCACTTGTTGAAATCTGTAGAAAGACAAATACTCCGTATTTGGGAACAGAGGGAGGCTTTTACTCCGTACTATTTGGGAACAGAGGGAGTATCACCATATGGAGGGAACAGAGGAAGCTTGAAATATGAACATGTCAATGGGAGGGAGTAAGCCCCATGCATGCATGCATGCATGCAACATGCAACACTCACACGTACACATGGACGCACGCAACACTCACGCACCCATGCGGCACACAGCACACGACGCAACACACACGCTCACGCTCAAGTGCTCAACCTACTCCCTACGTCCGTGAAAGACTGTACATTTAGAGATTTACACATTGACCAGGGCATAATTAACGCCCAAAAGTAGCAGACTTATGTGTGCATGCGACCATTGAGATAAGAAGATTAAATGAAGGCCGTTGCATGCTGTAATTAAGGATAGACATGTAGCCTATACCTACAGCACACATTGGAAGTGTAGATGTACATCATGTAGTACACTCTTTGTTGGAAGACCGAGGGAGGACACGTGCATGCACTCACATACACAGCCAGGGCGGTTCGCGCGCAAGGGTTGGACTCGTGTCGCGCCTGCGTAAAGTTTTGTTTAACTGATTTCTTTGCTCTGCCAACTGACAGGTGGGACCCAGAAACCAGGTGACAATTTAACCAGTCAACAAAGTGCCACGTCGACTATGTGGCCGGTCAGTAGGGTGCAATACGGTGCTCTACGATGAGCTAGTGATCGCATAATCGCCGCAAAACTATATATAGTGACCGTAAAGAGCGTACTGTTACATACGTTGACCGCCAGTGTATTTTTCTCGTTTCAAATTAAGCCATATTAATCGGAAAGGACGCAGTATGGACTACTACTACTAGTACTAGTACTGCTTTGATGTGTCCCGTCAACTCGCCGAACGAGGAGAAGCTTGCTTACTACGCCTCTCCCTCGCCCACGCGCGCGGTGGTTCGCAGGACGAGGAGAGGGTTTTGACTACAGCGCCCTCTCCCTCTCCCTCTCCCTCGCCCTCGCCCTCGCGGTGGACGTGCAGCAGTTCAATCGGTGTCAGATTGCCAGAAGCATATTGTACTGTAGTATCATCATTGTTGGACCTTCCGAAGAGGCGAAGAGCCAAGTGCAAGGTTCACACGAGTACGAACTGTTGAACCTCCCGAAGAGGCAAAGAGCCAAGCGCAAGGTTTTATAGGAGTTGTCGTCCTAGTAGGAGTGTACTAGTACAACTATAGCGAACGATGCTACTGTATGATGCCGCCACGTCACGTATATCCAAAGCTGTGCCACCTTTTTTTCTCAAAGAGCGTGTTGGAGCCCGTGCAACAACCACACAAGTTGCACGTACACATAACACATTTACTAGTAATAAATTCTAAAGGACAAATGCCAGTATGCCACACAAGTTCATCTCCAACTCATGTGATAAATTTGTGCACGACTAGTCTACATATATTCACAGCGCTACCGTTCACAATTACCGTACTCCACTTACACGTTATAGATGGGCTACATGTCCTCCTCCAGGTTCCAGTCCCAGGTGTTCTTCATGGATGGCACGATCCATAGCGGTGGGCAACGGGAATCATTGTCGCAGCTTTCTAGTCCGGTTCCACACGATGGAGACTCATCCAAGCTGAAGCGGCATAAATCAGGGATAGCGTGTCCCAGCATGTCGTTCATCCGGCGGTGCGCACTGAAGACACAACCATGCTTCATGAACGGCAGGCCTTCCGTGTCGTGCACGGAAGGTGGCATCCGCTTCACAATGGGGTAGCTGTCCCCGATGAAAAGCGAGTACTCTCCAAGAGTGTTCCTCGGCACCCACGTAGCATCACGGGGGTCGAACTCGGCGCCGTTCATCTGGTACACGCGGCATCCCAGATCTGGACACATGGTGACGTACATAGTCAAGGTCCATGCATAATAATGTTGTGCTCAAATGTGGCGGTCAGTAATACTGTGCAGCAAATAGTACTACTCCGGTATAGAGGAAGTAAAATAACCGGCTTATTATATATAGCCACTCTTGGCTACATGGATGAGATAGTAAGACATGGAAAAACAAAAATGGTGGCAGCTAGTGGGTTCAAGTCTTCAAGGGCCTAGCTAGCTATACGCGTCCTCCAAGGTAAAAAGTACTCCTACTAGTACTACAAAGTATACTACTAGTACAACAATGAAAGAGAAGGCGAGAGGGTTAAAAAATGGAATACCTGGGTAGATGGTGACGGTCCGATCGTGGTAGATTATGTGACCATGTTGCACATCAGTGGTACCATGGGTAACGACTGCTAAGATAGTTGATCCCAATATGCCAAAGTCAGCTACAAGGTTCCAGGTTAGACCGAATCGCGGATGCAAATGCACATCCAGGATCGGCGATCTTATTTTGATCGGGGGATGACTGGTCCCTGCAAAATAATGGAGTACCGTTAGGGATGCAAATGATGGTTTGTGCATTCCGTTTGTAATCTCCCGTACCGTAGGATGTCAACCAGATGAAACAAGTCCCCTGGCTTGTCACCGCGAAGATGCGGCCTAGATGGCGCACGGCGTCTTCGAACGTGTAGGGGTACAAATCTGCCGCCGCCAACATGCGCCAGCCTCTGCCGTTACTGCCTCCTGCATTGATGGCAATCCTTATGTCGAACACCGCGATGAGATAGTAATCGTCGTAGCCGCGTCGCTTTGTCGGCGGGTCCGCAATTGCTATCTTCTTCAATCTCATGTAGGCATCATCATACGTATTCTTGCCCAGCCAGTCCGGAAGGCCGATCCCAATGGTGGAGAAGGGGTCTACCGGAACGGCCGCACTGCTGTGGATGTTGTGCAAAATGATGGTGGTATCCGGCCGGAGGTATGCAAGCCAATCTTCGTTGGCACCGACCCAGACCTATATATAAGACGGTGGGCAGCGGAGAAATTACGGGATGGAAATGGAATAACTAAGTACTACATGATCAAACTCCATTACTGACCTGCTCATCGGACAAAATCCGACTACCTCTCAACGTCGGCAACTCTAGCGGAGTCAACGTGCAACCATGGCCAGGGAGCGGTGGACTGTTCGAAGGATTGTCCCATAGAAGAACCTTCTCCTCGAGGATGCATGGAAGACCAACAAGCATGGCCTGTTTAAGCAGCGTCTTGAAAAAGTTGGTGCAGGAAGCACCGAGTCTTGCGGCGGTGAGGACGTCGGAGCGGCGTGCGATTTCTCCCACAGGATCGTCGTCCAAGGTCTCCCAGCCCCGACGAGGAGGAGAACCGCCTGGCGAATCCATGGGAGCAGCGACGAACTGCCTTCTCTTCGGGGGGAGGGGAACTGGCGAGGAGGAGATAAGAGCGTAGTAACCGCAGGGCCTCGTCCCTTCCAACTGTAGATCGTTCCTCAGCGAAGGGGTGAGGCTATTATTTACTACTAGTACTCCCTCCGATTCTTTTTACTCTGCGCATAAGAGCAGACCCGGATACCAAGGCAGGGGCTCGCTGCATGCTTTCTGGACGGAAATACCCCTGGCGCATGGATGGGAGGAGTTAGCAGCTATAAATGCCCCATGCAGCCCATTGGCTGTCCGCCCGCGTTCTCCTCTCTCTGCATGCTGCATGGATGTCTCCCTCTCTCTCACATGACTGCATGCGGTGGCGCTGGCCTATGAGAAGCTCGCGTGGAGATAGCAATCTTCTCTCCAGAAGAGATTTTTTTGAAAGAAAGGGATTATGGAACGTTATGGGATTGCATTATACTGTAAATAATAGCACTAGTAAGAAATTTTTGGCACTAGGTAGTAGTTTTTGGCGTGGATTAAGAAATTTTGGGTATGTTTTTGCCATTTTTTGTACACGCCAACTAGTGTCAAAAAACGTCTTACATTATGTGACGGAGGAGTACGTACTCGTACTGTAGCAGTACTAGTACTACTTTTCTCAACTAGTAGTGCGATGTACTGTACTTCTAGTCTAGTCTAGTATAGTGCACCAGTTTTGAACTCTTGAATCTCAGGGCCAAGGAGCTACAGTTGGAAGTGGAGGGTACTACTGTTCTCTAGAACCATCGTGTACTATCAATGCAGGGGAAGTACACCTGCGTAGTGGCCTAGTGGGTACTCTCGGTGCTCTATTCAGCCGCTCCTCTCACGTAGCTGGCCTACTCAGCCGCTCCTCTCACGCACACACTAGCAGCCTGTTTATCAGCGACGGTTACTGCGGGGGCAGAACATTTGAGTTATTTGATACAGCGAGACTAGGCTTTTCGCTTCCATTTGTGGAGGTGTAATGGATCTCGTCGAACTTTGTTAGTAGTTCCTTCTTTATGAATGAGATGAAGCAAAGCTTTTGCCTCCGTTTCAAAAAAACACGGCAAGAGGAATTTCTTTTATAGTAGAGCCGATAATGGAGTGAAGTCCATGCATGCAACGCCACAAGCTACAGAGTAGTAGTAGAGCACTTTACGTACAGAGCCATATTGCACAGTTCCCAATGCCCCGCCAGGCTTTTCCGGCTCCTCGGGCTTAATTGGGAGGCGCTAGTTTAAATATGCTACTAGCTGGAAGCTGCAAGCGAGGTGCGGCTAGGGCGAGCACGCGAGCCACGGGATGCTGGGAAGGAAAACCCGTTCACGTGGCTAGGCTGTCCAGTGCACCCAGATTGTGGGGCCGCACGTCCGTTTGACTTCAAAACTCAAACTACCCGTGTAAAATATTGGCTCGCAGCGAAGTGTAGTAGTACTATTTTTAAAAAAGGCCGTCGTGCGTTCGGCCGGGATCGAACCCACAAAACGAGGTATACACTCCCGCGACCACTAGTAGTACTCGTTGGAGTACAACGCAACCTAGAATCGCCTTTTGTCGCTAGTAGTACGTACATTGTTCCTTACAAGAAACCCCTAAGAGCATGGTTAATAGTATAGCCAGCTGCTGGCTATAAGCTAGTGCCATGTCATCTACAACCCATCTTATAGCCAACATGTAGTAGTAGTTTATTTCTTATAGCCCACTGACTCAGCTCTATTGTACTTGCTCTAATAACGCAAGAATCCACTAAAATGCCAAGAAACTACTACCACTTGCATACGTGGCAGACTTAAGATAAGACTACCTTATCAACCATTGTACATGCTCTTACCAACAAAAATCCTCGAGTGACCTCCTACCTCCAGCCCGTTCACCTAGTCATCCTCGACCATGGGACGCAGCTACCGCCGCCGGCAGAAGGCGAGGTCAAAACCGCCGACGGTGCGGAGCCCATGTTGCGGCAGCCCGATGCCAGCTCCGTCCGGCGCTCGCGGTCGCTAGCTAGCCAAGATAGCTCCGTCCAGCTGCTTGTCTCCAAGGTTTGCTAGCTAGATTGGCAAGGCAGCGCGACGGCTTGCTCGCGGGCGCCGCGCTAAGGCCAGCCATCTGGCTCGAGTGAAGGCCAGCGCGGTGGCTTCCTCGCTCGTGAGTCACGCTCGGGCCAGTCTGCCAACCCGTGCGGAGGCCAGCGCGGCGTCCGACCCGTCCGGCGGAGCGGCGGCCAACTCGCTCATCATCGGCGCCACTAACAAACACGCATCAGTACTGTTTAAAGTAATGTTCAGGAAAAATAATGATTTGACGAGGAATAACAGGATAGAAGGTCAGATGTGGGTCCCTCGTGTCAATGGTCAAACAAAATGTGTTGGTTTAAGCTGCCTCGTCAGCACGGACGTGTGGGCCAACCCTGTCATAAATGGGTTTAAACGAACCTAATCGGTAGGAGTACTAGGTAGTTTTTGGCGTGGATTAAGAAATTTTGGATATGTTTTTGCTATTTTTTGTACAATAGATTCTTCCTAGGGCTGGTTGAAAGTGGTAGTTTTTTGTTAAATACTCTACATATTGTAAGTAGGAGTGAAAGTTAAGCTTTGGAAGCCAATAAGCAAGGCTAGTTACATAGTGCATATGTGTACATGATTGAAAGTAAATATCAACCATGAGTGACTAATATCTTGATGGAAAACTCGAAACTGTGGAATACTAGGTAAAAAATGCATGGTTGGAAATACTAGCAATGTTCATGTCCGTTGCAACAAATAATAATTAGAATAATACTTATTCACAAACTTGGTACAAAACACTCTAATTTTGATATACATATGTCACTAGATATATATTATGTTTCAATTAGAATATATTCCTTGGGCTGTTTTGGTGAGGTCAGGGAGGGATGTGGTTGGTTTTAAGATACTAATTATGGGTTTTTCTGCAAATTGGTAGACAAGTGGGATGTTGGTGAGAAAAGGTAACAACTTACCTCACAATCGTTAGATGTAGATCTAATGGTCAAAAACGACGGATGGCCGACACACCAGCATCACCAACTTAGTCTTGTGTAGGAGTACTAGCAAGATCCGTGCATCGCACGAAACATCAAGATGCATTTTTTTATAAAACACTTGTTGTGATTGACCCTCGCAGGAGTAATCCCATGTGTAAAAACTAATGATATCTCAAAAAATATGACATAAGGTGAAGAGGAGTGGGGTGTGGTGGTGGTTGGTGGTCGAACTGAGCGGAGGCATGGGGATTGACGACGCCAGCAGCGGCCACCAGGCCAGTTTGTTCCAGAGGCTTCCTTTCTTAATTGCTCAACAATGAGGTTTGTTGGAGATAAGGATGAACGAGGGAAGACCTTGTCTGCAAATGTGGAGAGGGGTGCGGGTATCTTTTAGTTTAATTTCCATCCATCAGATATAGATCGGACGGTCTATATTGCAAGATGGCACACGTACCATCATCACCAACTCAGTTTTTTATAAGAGAAGAAATATAAGTATGGAGATACAAACGTATTATCGATACTTGCTTCCATAAACTAGGATCTACATTCTATTCAACACCTCGGCATGTGGGGCCTTAGCACAATTACTTCTCGACTATGTAAAACAAAGATTTTCGCGTCGCCGATAAGGAGGGGGTGATGGCGGTGCGCTTTTTGGCTTGCTCTAGTCCTAGTAGTCATACTAGGTGGTCTAAGCACGTGTAGATTTATTCTCTTTCATGTGTCATGTTCGCCGTACTGCCACGACTGTTCATGAATAGACGGTAAGTTATTCACGGGGAAACCCTTGTTGAGCGTGTTTGCGAGAGAGAGAGAGAGAGTGTGCGTGTGTGATATGTTAGAGACTGACGCAATGATAACAGATTCTTTGTGTCTATGTGTGTGGAGGATAGGGAGAGAAATGTACATGGGGCTTTGTGTTGTGTAACGTGGAGACACATATACATAATTAGAGAGCGAGTGTGTGAGATACACATGCGGACATGAGGAGAGATGAGGATCTAGATAAATGGGTGTTTGTGTGTGTCTGTGTGTGTTTGTGCACGCGTTTGTGTGTGAGAGGGAGAGAGTGTATGTGGAGTAGAGAGACCACTGATGATGTAAACCTAGTATAAGGGAAGGGGGAATGGTGTGACACGTGTAGTAGCGAGATAGCACGGGTGCGGGCGGGGGGAGCAGACTACTTGGAAGAGACATCGAGTGTGTGTGTGGGAGAGGGGTGTGAGAGCGAGAGAAAGAGAGAGCTAGTGACGGAGAGAGAGAGAGAGAGGGAGGAAGAGAGGGGGCGAGAGGGGTCGTTTGTGTCCATCATTGGCGTACAGATAGGGAGACAATGTTGATGTTGTCCGAAATTGGCCTATGAACGGAGACGCAAGGGAAGCGAGTCATCATGTGTGTGATAGGGACTTCATGAGAGATCTAGAATAGATGGTGTAGAGAACAATGTGCGAAATCAAGAACGATTATACATTAGGGAGCTATGAAAAGAGTCACGACATATATGTATACAGGGAAGGAGCTGGGGCGGGTCCGCATGTGGGAGAGATAGAAAGAGGAGAGTGGTGCACAAGGAGACAAAGTGTGCTTGTTTGCAGTGGGGGTGGTGTGTGAGGTGAGTGCGCGAGAACCACATAACTAGCGAGATAGACGTTTGGGGGTGACGTTTTGTGTGTATGGGAAATATACACTCTACATAGTGCGTGTGCTTGGGTAAGAGAGATAGAGGGAGACCTAGAGAGTGAGGGAAGAGATGTGTGCATGCCCGAGAGACAAAGTGATAGAGACCTATGTTGGGGTCCAGACTTTACAAGAGAAAGGGGTGTTAATGTGCTCGTGTGTTGGTGTTTGGGGGAGAGAACGACTTCTCTCTCTATGTGTGTGTGTGTGTGGTGGTGGGGGGGTTGACTTCAGATAAAGAGTGAGTTGTCTATATTTGAGGGACTTTAGCGTAATTGAGATATTGTGCACTCATGGTTGATCAATTTGTTTCACAGTTTGTACTATGACATAACGATACTTTTGAACATGCATGATATACCTTGATGTACCAGAATTACAAACCTAATATTGAAATTTTGGAATTCGACTCCATCATTAGCTTTTGTAATTCATTTAAACGGAGGTACATTTTTTAAGCCGGGATTTCGTGATTTCAAATTCATATATCAAACCTAGAGATATACACATATGGGCATGTTCAAACTTTATAATCATCCACTTTATTCATACACATACACATTTTTGCTTTTGTCATCATATTTAGGATAAACACATTTGGAATTTCATTTGAATTGGACCGTATGATGGTATTTGCTTGTAGTAGCTCAATGATCCATATTTGAATTGAATGGACAATCTAAGTTTCGAGTTGAAGACATTGATTTTCAAAACTTGCACATTTTTTTGCGTGCAAAACAAACAAATTGTCGGCCATGATATCATAGTCGGCCGTACGAGAGCAGAATACTTATAATTTTAGGCGCCAAAAGCTTTCAAACTTCCCACTCACATCGAAATATCACGCGCCCGAAAGTTTAGCCCTGCGATATTCCTGTTTTACCCCTGCCACATGAATGGAAAAGTGCTGCTTTGGTAACTCCATTGTTTTCCCCTCTTTGCCCCCTCCCCTTCCCCTCCCCGACCCCCAACCACGGCAAGCCGCCGAATCTAGTCCTCCGTCGCAGTAGTGGATCTCACACCTCGCCGGATCTACCTTCCGCACCTTGGAACCCCCAACTGCCAACTCACCACTTCACCGGAGCCGCTTCAGCGACTGGCTTGTCCACCGCTCCAGATCTCCTTGACCGCCATCATGGTCCACCGCACCGGACCTGCTTAACCGGCGCCCTCGTCCACCACAGCATAGGCCCTTCACTGACTCCCTCATCTGCCCCTTCGCTGGCCCTTCATATAAGCCCTCGTCCGCCGCAATAGATCCACCTCACCGAAAGCACTGTACAACGCGCCCGCTGAAGCCTTCGTCCACTTCACTGGACCCGCTCCACGGACGCCATATTCAACTCCACCGTCCCTTCTTTACCGACGCCGCAGCCTCATCAGGTTATTTCGATTTGTACTCCTTCGGTTTTTCTCTTTATCGTGCAACTGTTCACTTACCACAGATGAGATTTCTTGTATGTCGACAGGCGCCGCAACCGTAGCACCGAAGCCGCTTCAGCGATGGCGACAGCCGGCCCAAACTCAAACGCAACACGAGCACCATCGACGATCCTTAGCTATCAAGTATGACAATGATACCCATACGCCGCCGAGAATCAGGTACTATTATCCAATGGTCGGCGCCTACGTTCACTTTCCTAGCATAAGCACCGCACCGTTGAATTTCTTCAGGGCATCATTCAGTTTTTCACGAGACGCGTTATTCTGCTTGCACCTGTAGGGCCATACTTCTGGCAGTGAACATGTTACATGTGCTAAATTACATACCAGTGCACATATAGTTAATATGCTTTAGTTTTGTTCTGATGCCACCTGTTGGTTCCATTAGACTGCTTAATGTCTTCTATGCTTAATTACACATCAGCAAACTAGCATGTGGTTCCGCTGCTTTTCATTCGTTTTACCCTACATTTTCTGATGCTAGCTATTACATCACTGCTCCGAGCCTCTGTGCATTACTTGTTTGTGTGTTCTTGATCTTCCCAAGTTGCATGACTAATTTGATGCTTCTATTAATTATGGAGCTGCCAACCCCATCAAGCAAAATATTTGTTCTTTTGGGGCTGGCACCTCGAACAAGCATCAAAATAGAGGGAGGCAGATATATTGTCATGTATGCACACACCCTTCTTTCATTAGTTTAGATGAACCATTGATGATCAATTCGGACCAGTGCATGCGATTAAAATTAATTTTACCTAAATAGATGGTGCAGAATAAACTACAACAACTAGATTTGCAACCACGGGATGCTGACGATATCTTCAAAGAACATTGCAACAGCAGCTAGGCTTCACAGCAACATATGGTAAGCCAGTGTGTTTTAGTACATGTGAAATGTAATGCGAGTGGGCTGCTTCCTTGGCTTGTGCCCTCAATGAGTAATCCTATCGAATTACAAATAGTTCAGTTGTCTGCTTTGCTGTATTGCTTGATTCGAATGCTTATTTGTTGTTACGCTATACCTGAGTTGGCCAATATGTCAGCAGTGCCTGCTGTACTATCGTAAAGAAATGCATGCCTATTTCATTTGCGTCCTTAACTTTTCCTCTCAACTTCATCACAAGACTGTCTTCGTAGTTTATATGAGGCCACACTATTAAGTGCTTTCTCAGATTATTTCAACTTCTTAGATGACTTGGCAACTTAAATATAGCGGTTGTATACTCCCTTTCAACTAGGGATGTCAACTGGGTCCCGTTTAATCCCGATTAAAGTCCACTAGTGGTATGATAGTTCAAAAGAGTTTATGTTTTTTGAGGAAAATGAACTAGGGAGGAAGCAAAAACTAACTAGATGGGATTGGCGGATGTCGTTTATTTGCCACTTACATCCCTAGTTTCATCTTACCATTTTAATTTCTTTTCGGCTAATGATGCTTCGAACCATTTAATTATAGTTTGCCATGCTCGGCAATAATTCGTCCGTCGCTTACCATGTAATCTTACTGCCTGGATCTTACGATAACTATCTCTTACTGATGTCCAGCGGAAACCTTTCAGGATGTCGTTCACACTAGGACACAATGTACAACCCCATAATCTATTTGTGGAAGCAGTGCGCCATCCATGTTACCAGATGGTAGCAGTTCAGAGGCAACACCGCCGGAGAGCAGTCTGAGCACAGATATTATAGTGCTTGAGGCTCTACTAGAGGCAGAAAGAGATGGTGTGGCTGCCATGAATGAGGTAATCTTTATCTTGAGGCTGGAAATTACGGAATTAGCGGCACGCATTATGCAAGCAACCCAAGAATTGGAGGAAGTAAGAATGTTGCATTTGAAGACGGAGGAGGTCCTGCTGTTTCTGCTATCTGAAGCCCAAGGTAATCCCGGTTCTTCTTTAGATACCAGTTCAAATTGTCATTAGATTATTGTACTTGCATGTTGTGTCATGTCTTTGAATAGATTATGTTGCAAGACCCGCTATGTTGTCCATGTGTTGTAATTATCCGAATTTTTTAGGCGAGGTAATCCTCAGTACTTGTATGATTGACATAAGGTGACCTATTTTTCGTGTGAGCATATTGTATTGGATGAAATAACTGTTTGACTCAGAGTGTATCCAACCTACTGAATTCGAAGATCACGGCATTTCTAAATCATAATCATATATAAAGGTGGAATAAATCTTTGTTGTGGTTTTGAAGAAATAAATAACAAAACATATAATTATCTATGGATATTCGTAATCGAATACAAATTGGATTTGAATTTAGTTTGCCAGGTCCCAGGGCAAACATGAATGCTAATTCTCCCAAGTTTTGAACGAAGCGGCTAAAAACCCACTATAATTTGTTGGATGCCCGAAGAAAGTGTTTGCGAGATGGAAATTACTGTCTACCCCTGACACTTGACATCCTTATCGACCGGATTTACACTGCTGTTGATAGGGGTAGACTAGTAACTTCGATCAGACGTGACACGACGGCCTCTGAGCCCATTCATACACGGTGGGCGCCAAACGTGGGTGGCAAAACACATTTGATTCAAGCTCATCCGAAAGACATGTGTCTCTTCCTCCATTTCCCCATTCATACACGGTGGGCGGCAAAACAAACTCTCCTCGTCTGAAATCGATGTAGGATAATATTTTAAATAGAGGCAGATGTGTAACTTCCATCAGACGTGACACAACCACCCTACCTGTCAACCCCGTTCATACACTGTGGGCGCCAACCGTGAGCGGCAAAACACCCTCTCCTCTCCCGACATAGTTACAGGCAAATATTTGGGAGATGCGAGATTACCGTCCTATCCCCAACCGACACGATGTCCGAAATTTTAAACGGGGGATAAGTTCGTAACTTTCCCCCATTTCAGAGAAGCGCGTCCCAAAGTTTGAGATCCCCCTCCCCTCCATTTCCCCATTCATACACCGTCGGCGGCACGACAACCTCCGCACTGCGGCCAGCCTCCTCTGTCCGCCACCCCATCATCCACCTTGCCGGAGCCGCTACCCCTACCCCGTCGTCCACTGCAAGAGATGGACGTCTCTCATCCACGGCGCTAGACCAGGATGCTTTCATCGCCTTCTCTCGCTTCATCGGCGTCGTCGTCCACCTTGCCGTTGCCGATCCTACGACCGCCTCGTCCACGGCAATAGGATATATCCCCCGACCCGGTCGTCTGCTGTCTAAAGTCTTCTTCCCCGCCACCGACAGCCATCGCACCCGCAGCACCCTCAACGTATCAGCATGGGCCTACACGGCGTCGCAAGAGAGGTGGTACTCTTCCATATGCGCTTAAGTTATTGATCTCACCCGGAAAATATATCGTAATTTGTTTACTGTACTTTTCTTGTCCATACCAAATCGTAGTGGCTAGTTGAAAGCAAACATTGGTTGCAAAGTAGCTTTGTCCAGTTTGCACCTTCAGATCTGCCATGGCACGAGCACTATACTCATAAAGCTTATGGTTTCCCCCTTTATATTCACTACCATCATCGTAGGTGCTTCGTGTCGTGCTAGCACTGCACCTCAAGACCTCAACCCAAAGCTTACGTGTTGAAATACGAATCTGATATGATGCTCATATCACTAAAATAGAGAATTTTTAATTGGTCACCTAATGTTCCTATATTCGTTTCGAAAAGCATGTGCGCCACCCACTGTTCCAGCTAGTTCCACTTTCCTGATTTTTCTCTTGATGCTTAGGGTTTTCCCCTTTTATCTACTCTACTATGATCTGCGTAGGTGCTTTCTGTCGTACTAGCATTACTCCACCCTTCAAGCTAAACAACACAACACTCAGAATTCGAAAGCTTAGTTGTTCAAATAAGATTGTGATATGATACTGATATTAGTTAACCGACACATTTAATTGGTTAGCTAAAGGTCCCACTTGAGTTTCCAAATGCATGTCGTGACATATAGAGAGACAGCATAATTGCATTTCTTTGTCACTTGTTGACCGTACTTTCTTGTCCATACCAAATCTTAGTTGTTATTTCAAAGCAAACATCGGTTGCTGACTACCCTTTGCGCGGTTTGCAGCTTCAGATCTGCCATCCCACTGCCATGGTCAACACTGTACTCATCATGCTCATGTTTTCCCCATTTTATGATGACCACAATCAGCGTACGTGGTCCGTGTCGTAATAGCACTGCTCCACCCATCGAGCTAAACAAGCTTAGTTGTACAAATTCATATCTGATATTAGTAAAACTGAGAGATGTTTAATTCGTTAGCTAAATGTTCCTACTTTAGTTTCGAAATGCATTTGAGCCACATATGGAGAGACCAGAAAGAATAGTATTTCTCTATGCACTCTGGTTCATCATGGGTGGCCAACCGACATTGTATTGAAAGACTTGTAATATCTTCAATCTTCTTGCTCTTCTGCTCTTCTTTAAGATGATACTCTTCTCTTGCGGTCGACTGGTCAGGTCGAGTTGTTCACCCTTAGTATATTTTGAATCTGTCAGGTCAGGTCGACTTGTTCTTCTTTACTATATGTTGAAGCTATCATCTGCGAAGTGTCATCACTTCTGGAGCTCTCATATTTTGAGTAGTAGGCCACATTATATTAATGCACACAACAAATTACAGCATGCATGGCATCTTTTAAAAGAATTGCAGAGATAGCACAAAGGGGTTTGCAAGGAGGCAGTATTGGATTAGAATCACTTCTGCATTACAAAGAAAATCTCACTTGTTTTTATGTTTTCATGCATGTCAGATATTGAACATTATCAAAATGAATATGAGAATGGGCGCACGAGAGGAATATTGTGGAACGATCCACTGGCTAACAAACTTGGCATGGTGGAGGATGGCCTATCTTATTCACCCATCAAGGTGCTTGCTCTAACTTTGCAAAGTTGTATTGGTCGCACATATTTTGCATCTGACCTCTTGCATTACTTCTACTTTGTTACACCATCTGCTTAGTTTAAGCATCATATATGAGTATATGCCATACCTATCCATTTTCTGTACCTATTCCATGTGTCGCCACACTATGTTATTCCAGTCAAATGTTGTTCTTTCGTAATAGATGTCCAAAAGGAAGAGGGTGAGTGCAGATCGTCAAGGAGTACAAACTAGGTATTTGGAAGAGGTAGTGATACCTGTTAAATAAGATAGATCAGTAGCAAGAAAACATAGGTCCAACTGTACCACACTTTACCCCTACTCCAGTGGCCAAACCCCTATTAGAATTGCTGGGAGCCCATCATCAGGTACTGTCTATGATATCAATTCAAAATTTGAATTCCTAAATTTCTGCTTGTGCCTTACCTTCTCTCTTGTATGAAAACTAATTTCAGATGAATCTCCTTGCTCAAAGGATCATACGATCTCAAAACAATAATGGGCTCTGCATTGCTCTTGTCAGTACCTCTCTCCCTTTTGCCTTGTAACGCTGTACTTAATTAATTGCTATTTGATTATGTATCATCAGTCTGCACCCGAGCTATATTATCCTCTGTTTCTTCCAATATTATTTGATCTATATTTACTCTTTGCAAAATGTAGAATAATGGCAACGCTTATAAAGAATTTTCTTTGGGGAATTTATTGAATTATCCTTCCATCAACATGGAGAAGGGCTTTATCCAGCCCGTGTTAACATGTAATGTAAGTTCATCCTTCTCAAGCCTTCAAACTATGTTCTAGTATAGATTTGGATAGGCATCATTTCCTCCACTGCTGTTTGCTTTGCTGTTTACATCTGATTGGATGTTTGCAACAACTACCAGTTTCAAATTGTAGTTGTAAAATCATGTTCCTTATGCAGAACAGATCCATTTATTTGCTTATATAATTGTGAAACCTATTACGTGTCTCCTTGTTTCTCTTTCAGACTCGTATCTTTTATGCCAGGCAGAACTTTAGGGAAGATAGTGAGCCAAACCATCTTGAGGATAGCGAGATGACCCCAAGGTCCTGTCTTGATGAAGACAGTGAGTTGAAGCTACTCACCAGCAGGTGTGAGACAACCTCTGTGCAGTCGCTGCCTCAATCAGTTTGACTTCTTCAGTCTCAACTTAAAGCGGAAAGGCTTGCTTCAGCTCAGCTCCGACTTGAAGTCAAAGATGCAATGAAGATGTCAGAGGACTGCCGTGCGCACCATCATGCCTTAAATCTAGTGTTGATGCATCTATTGTTGACATAACTGAGGTCTACTCAGCTTCTTCAGCTGTTTGGGGGGCCCGACCTGGCCAGGCCTAGTGCCTTCTGAAGTGCTCTCAGTTTTGTATATTATTTTGTCGGCGCGTTTATTTGCACTGGTGGCGAACTTTGATGCCCAGTGGATGTAATGTGTGATAGCCATGATAGCCTAGCGTAAGTTGCTTGCTTATTTATTTCCTTGTTGTCTTGTTTATTTGTTTGCTTGTAGTCATTGCAGTTCTTTTTCCGCGGTTTGCTAGTGGCTGCAATAACCTATTTTTTAAAACTAGGCCACAATAACCATGGGCTAATATTTACTGTAGTGACACTGGGCCTCCTACGGGCCGTAGAAACAGTGGGCCTTCTACGGGCCGTAGAAACAGTGGGCCTTCTACGGGCCGTAGAAACAGTGGGCCTTCTACGGGCCATAGAAACAATGGGCCTTCTATGGGCCATAGAAACGATGGGCCTTCTACGGTCGTATCATCAATGGTCCTTATACGGGCAGTATGATCGATTGGCCAAACATGGGCCAATAACAGGCCGCATTATGGCCGTAAACGGGCTAGAGTTGGAATCGTCCGTTCATGGGCCGACCATAATGGGCCATCGTTAATAGGACGTATTTGATGACGCTATGAAAATGGCCCAACGTATTAACGGACCACAAACGGGCCGACTGTAACCACGGGCTGAATTTGGCCCACAAGCAGAAAATGACAGTAACAGGCCGTAAGTAAATGAATGCTGGAAATGAGCCCAAGAATAAATGGGATCTGAGAAGGACGAAAGATAACATGGACTGGAAACGGCCCAACGGAATAACGGGCCGTTAATGGGTATAAAGTGATACACTATTCATTAAGGGCCAGTTTCACCACGGGCCGTTAATGGCTGTAAAGTGATACACTATTCATTACGGGCCAGTTTCACCACGTGCCGTTAATAGGCCAAGAGTTACATAGGGCCTCATATGGGCCGAAAGACGTCATGGGCCATACATGGGCCAGAAGTGAAAACGGGCTGGAATAATATTGGGTGGCTCAGATGACGCTACTGGACCTAATTCGGATAGGGCGTAACGGGCCTTGGGTTAGCGGGCTGTAAATGGCTATATGCGAACATGCCGTTAACAGGCTTTACATGGTCTGGCCCGCCACCTTTTGACCAAGTCAAACGGGCCGGCCTTTTCACAGGAATGGGCCTCTGTTGGGCCGTGCCATGTGTTGACGTATCATAGGTGCCTTCTGTCCAATGAGTGGATGACATCTATCCCAGCGATGAGCCGACACGTATTTCCTCCAGCCAATGATGATTTTACATGTGGAAAATCCCCATTGGTCGGGGCTGTTAACGGGTTATCGGATCCAAAACTCGACCCGATAGCTTAATGGTGTTCTGTTACGGTGGATGCCACATGTCGGTCACCCTTGACGAAAGCACTTATGTGACACACGATCTATCGTCATGGAAGTGGACACTTCCGTGATGATAATTTTGGTAATGTCATGGAACACTTCTACGACAGCACAGATATGACTATATTGATTCTATCATAAATTTGTCATGGATGTACATGCATGAAAAAAAACGCGACCTACTGTGACACACACGTATCATCACGGAAGTGTATTTTTTTGTAGCGTGTCATGCAAGTTCTTTTGCATAAGCACGTATGACTATATTCGGAATACATGCCTACATTACATTGACGAACTAGAGCTAGTTCTGTGTCACCCTACATTCGGAATACGGACCTGAAAGTACTCCCATAACTTTCCTTTTTTAATTATTTTTTTCTTGTTTCCCTCCACAGGTGGCTCAATGGCTGGCCTCGGACTCTATCGAAGTCTGGGTCTATACACTCACCTAAGGGCTATTTTCGTCAAGGAGTCCCTTCACCGAGGACAGGCGGCACAGACGTGCGACAGGAGGTCCAAAATAACTTTTTGTAGATCATACTCTCTAGTTCGAGCTTGTAAAGTGCCTTTTTCCTCCGCCTCCGACCCCTGGCATATCAAATAGCCGGGGTTGCGGCTTTGTTATCTATATACACGATTGGCACATCACTCAGATCCTAGTAAAAATAATCCACTCTTTTCTAAAAGTACCGAGTTTTCCCCTATGGTTGTCTCAAACGTACACCTCGGCATACCTTGCCAAGGGCTCGGTATGGGAACAAAGGAGTTGCCATCGAAGCTATTTGATGTCTGACTCAGGCCTATATGACCGATCGATCGAAATACTCCAAGACTCCACCTTTGTCATATATTCCATATATCACATTAGATAGATATCATATTCATGGAATACGATTCACTTTCAAGATGCCTTGATGGTGAAATGGTAGACACGCGAGGCTGTGGGCGAGGAGGGATTCGAACCCCCGACACCGTGGTTCGTAGCCACGTGCTCTAATCCTCTGAGCTACAGGCCCAGCTGTCTCCACTGGATCTCTTCCCTGGGGTACCCCTTCATTTCAGGTTAAGAAGATGGGAAAACGCCTTTCTCTCTATAAGAACAGTGCGTTCCGACAAGTCCGAACAGCTCTATAGCGTACTTCGGTGATAACCCACAAGTATAAGGGATCGCAATAGTTTTCGAGGGTAGCGTATTCAACCCAAATTTATTGATTCGACACAAGGGGAGCCAAAGAATATTCGCAAGTATTAGCAGTTGAGTTGTCAATTGAACCGCACCTGGAAACTTAATATCTGCAGCAAGGTATTTAGTACCAAAGTAATATGATAGTAGTGGTAATAGTGGCAAAAGGTAATGGTAGCAAAAGTAATATTTTTTGGTTTTATAGTGATTGTAACAGTAGCAACAGAAAAGTGAATAAGCGAAGAACAATATATGGAAAGCTCGTAGGCATTGGATCGGTGATGGAGAATTGTGCTAGATGCGATCGATCATGTAACATTCATAACATAGGGTGACACAGAACTAGATCCAGTTCATCAATGTAATGTAGGCATGTATTCCGAATATAGTCATACGTGCTTATGGAAAAGAACTTGCATGACATCTTTTGTCCTACCCTCCCGTGGCAGCAGGGTCCTATTGGAAACTAAGGGATATTAAGGCCTCCTTTTCATAGAGTACCAGACCAAAGCATTAACACATAGTGAATACATGAACTCCTCAAACTATGCCATCACCGGTAAGTATCCCGATTATTGTCACTTCGGGGTTAGCGGATCAGAACTCATAATAGGTGACTATAGACTTGCAAGATAGGATCAAGAACTCTCATATATTGATGAAAACATAATTTCTTCAGATCTGAAATCATGGCACTCGGGCCCTAGTGACAAGCATTAAGCATAGCAAAGTCATAGCAACATCAATCTCAGAACATGGTGGATACTAGGGATCAAACCGTAACAAAACTAACTCGATTACAGGATGAATCTCATCCAACCCATCACCGTCCAGCAAGCCTACGATGGAATTACTCACACACGGCAGTGAGCATCATGAAATTGGTGATGGAGGAAGGTTGATGATGATGATGGCAACGGATTCCCCTCTCCGGATCTCCGAACGGACTCCAGATCAGCCCTCCCAAGAGAGTTTAGGGCTTGGTGGCGGCTCTGTATCGTAAAACGCGATGAATACTCCTCTCTGAATTTTTTCTCCCCGTAAGTGTATATATGGATTCAGGGTTGAGGTCGGTGGAGCGTCAAGGGGGCCACGAGGCAGGGGGCACGCCCGGGGGGGTAGGGCGCGCCCCCACCCTCGTGGACAGGTGGTGGGCCCCCTGACGTGGATCTTTCTTCTAGTATTTTTTATATATTCCAAAATAATTTGTCGGATTTCGGGTTCTGGCAGACCCTTGAGGTTCGAACACTAGGGTGCGCGCGGAGATTTCGCCTTCTACCTACCTGCACCCCTCCGCCTCGCTAAGATCTAAGCTATGGAAAGAACAACACAAGAGACGCAGGGTTTATACTGGTTCGGACCACCGTTGTGGTGTAAGACCCTACTCTAGTGTGTGGTGTGGTGGATTGCCTCTTGGGCTGATGATGATGAGCAATACAAGGAAGAACAGCCTCGCGAGGGTCTGTTCTTGGCTGGGGGAATGAACTGCTAGGAGGAGTTCAGTCGCCCTTCTCTCTCTCTCTCCGTGTGATGCTACTCGATCCGATCCTAGCTAGTTTCTCTCTTGGCTTCTAGATTCTCCCTTCTTGATTGCCCCTCTACCCTGGGGGTGGCTAGTCCTATTTATAGGCAAAGGCCCTGGGCCCCTTCCCAAATATTGAGCGGGAAGGGCGCCAACAATTGGCCATTTTGAAGGGGAACATCTGGTACACGTATCCTGACTAAAGTTGGTCCTCGCTTGCCAAAGGCTCTGGTGGTGACGCTGGCTTGGGCTCCACAATGACTTCCTCCCTGCCGTTGGACTGGTCTTGGTCTCGTTGCACCGAAACGGGTGCCTTTTCTTGATGCTCTCGCCTGCGCTTGCTCCCTTTGCACCAAAGAGGAAAGGAGGACACTGCGCGGCTGGCGCCCGCCTGGCGCCTTTGGTCGTCATAGCTTGCGTCACAGGCACCTCGTGAGGTACCCCGCCTTGATCTCTTCGCCTCCTCGCGAGCCAGCCTGATGAGGCTGTGCCTGAGGAAGCTCTGTGTCGTCCGCCCCGCGAGGCTTGGCCCCTCGCGAGGGTCTTGGGTCTGTGTTGATGAAGATGGGCCGCACTGGGCCCCCTTTTGAGCAACGCCACAGGCCGCAGGCAGGCAAGTCTGGGGACCCCCGTTCCCAGAACGCCGACATAATTCTCCGTTGATTTTCAAGTCATTCCGAGAACTTTTATTTCTGCACAAAAATAACACCATGGCAATTCTGCTGAAAACAGCGTCAGTCCGGGTTAGTTCCGGTCAAATCATGCAAGTTAGAGTCCAAAACAAGGGCAATAGTGTTTGGAAAAGTAGATACGATGGAGACGTATCAACTTCCCCAAGCTTAAACCTTTGCTTGTCCTCAATAAATTCAGTTGATAAACTGAAAGTGATAAAGAAAAACTTTTACAAACTCTGTTTGCTCTTGTTGTTGTAAATATGTAAAGCCAGCGTTCAGGTTTTCAGCAAAGATTATGAACTAACCATATTCACAATAACATTTAGGTCTCATGTTTACTCATATCAATGGCATAATCAGCTAGCGAGCAATAATAACAAATCTCGAATGACAACACTTTCTCAAAACAATCATGATATGATATGACAAGATGGTATCTCGCTGGCCCTTTTTGAGACCGCAAAACATAAATGCAGAGCACCTTTAAATATCAAGGACTGACTAGACATTGTAATTCATGGTAAAAGAGATCCAGTCAAGTCATACTCAATGTAAACTAACAGTAATGGTTGCAAATGACAGAGGTGCTCTCCGACTGGTGCTTTTTAATAAGAGGATGATGACTCAACATAAAAGTAAATAGATAGGCTCTTCGCAGAGGGAAGCAGGGATTTGTAGAGGTGCCAGAGCTCGGTTTTGAAATAGATATGAATAATATTTTGAGCGGTATACTTTCATTGTCAACATAACAACTGAGAGATCTCGATATGTTCCATGCAACACACATTATAGGCGGTTCCCAAACAGAATGTTAAAGTTTATACTCCCCCTCCACCAACAAGCATCAATCCATGGCTTTCTCGAAACAACAAGTGCCTCCAACTAACAAGAGTCCCGGGGGAGTTTTGTTTGCAGTTATTTTGATTTGATTTGCATAAACCATGGGTCTGGGCATCCCGGTGACTAGCCATATTCTTGTGAGTGAGGAGCGGAGTCCACTCCTCTTGAGAATAACCCACCTAGCATGGAAGATACAGACACCCCTAGTTGATACATGAGCTATTCAAGCATACAAAACAAAATGTTTATTCGAAGGTTTAGAGTTTGGCACACACAAATTTACTTCGAGCGGCACGTAGATACCGTATATTGGTAGGTATGGTAGACTCATATGGAACAACTTTGGGGTTTATGGAATTGGATGCACAAGCAGTATTCCGGCTTAGTACAAGTGAAGGCTAGAAAAAGACTGGGAAGCGACCAGCTAGAGAGCGACAACAGTCATGAACATGCATTAAAATTAATTAACACCGAATGCAAGCATGAGTAGGATATAATGCACCATGAACATAAATATCGTAGAGGCTATGTTGATTTTGTTTCAACTACATGCGTGAACATGTGCCAAGTCAAGCCACTCGAATCGTTCAAAAGAGGATACCACCCTATCATACCACATCACAACCATTTTAATAGCATGTTGGCACGCAAGCTAAACCATTATAAACTCCTAGCTAATTAAGCATGGCATAAGCAACTACAATCTCTAATTGTCATTGCAAACATGTTTATTCATAATAGGCTGAATCAGGAACGATGAACTAATCATATTTACAAAAACAAGAGAGGTCGATTTCATACCAGATTTTCTCATCTCAATAAGTTCATCATATAATCGTCATTATTGCCTTTCACTTGCACGACCGAATAGTGTCGATAATAATAATAGTGCACGTGCATTGGACTAAGCTAGAATCGGCAAGCATTCAATTCAAGAGAGAAGACAAGGTAATATGGGCTCTTTGTTAGATCAACAATAATACAAATAAGAGCCACTCAACATTTTAATCATGGTCTTCTCCTCTCGAGCCCCAAAGGAAAGAAACGAAACAATACTATTTACACGGGAAAGCTCCCAACAAGCAAAAGATTAACGAGAAATCTTTTTAGGTTTTCTTTTTAGTTACTACCACTACAGGCATGGAAAGTAAACTAGCTAAAAGCTACAACTAATTTTTTTTTGTTTTTCTTAAGGTTTATCAAACACACAAGAAGAAAGCATAAAAAGGGAAATAAACTAGCATGGATATTATAGTGAAAAAGTATGAGCACCGACAACTAGCATGAGTGTGTGAACATGAATGTAATGTCCGTGAGAAATACGTACTCCCCAAAGCTTAGGCTTTTGGACTAAGTTGGTCTATGGCCACGGCTGGCCTTGTGGATATCCAAAGTAATAGTTGGGGTCGTACTGAGAAGAATCGCCCTGGTGCCACTGGTTGGCGATCTCTTCCGGATTCCACTGATAAACAGACTACCGGTGAGGATCAAATTGTGGTTCCGGCTCTGGCCCTGTAGCTGGTGTGGGGTTTCGGTAGGCGTGAATGGCCTCTGGTGGAACAAGGTACTTGCTGTTTGCGTTGGTCGTGGAGGAAGGCGGTGAGGCCTGCATTCTCCGCCAATTCATAGAAATCATCATAAATCCTGGCTACTCTGAAGAAATCATCACAAGGAAATTCACACGGCCGAACCTCCGCGATGCGAGGGAGATTATACTTGGGCTTCTTGTTCTCTTCACTTTGTTTATCCTTCGAGCTTCGGCTCGATGAGCCCCTCAAAAATCTCTTCATCTTTTTCTGAAAATTTCTGAAATTTTTAGTAACTTCAAAATAAAAGCGAACAAACTCAACAGTATTGATAGCAACTACTCCTACAAGTGCCTAGAGGATATATCATGCACTAAAACTACTTTTGCCCATATAAATTTCACATGCAACCTCAAGAATAGGGTCACCTAAGCAGCAAAAATTTGCAATGAATAAAGCACTAGAACAAAAACTAATTGGACCATTGGAGGAGTCACATACCAAGGAACAATCCCCCAAACTAGTTTTGTGAATGGAGCTTTAAGCAAGGAGATCGAAAATGGCAGCAAGATGAGCTAGAACTCGTGCTTGAGCTGGTTAGTGATGTTTTTGGGAGGAAGAAGGAGTGTGTGGTGGCTGGAATAAGTGGAGGGGAGTCACCATGGGCCCACGAGGCAGCGGGCGCGCCCAGGGGGGTAGGGTGCGCCCTCCACCCTCGTGGCCAGGTGCTTGCTCCCCCTGCTGTGTTCTCAATGCCAGATATTCTCAAATATTCTAGAAAAAATCATATTTAATTTTCAAGGCATTTCGAGAACTTTTATTTTCGGGGTATATTTTTTTATTGCATGGATAATTCAGAAAACAGACGGAAATAATACTATTTCGGTTTATTTAATATAAATGACAAAAATTAAAAAATTCTTGTTAACAAACTCATTTCGAATAACATGAAACCGGAGAATTTTCGAATAACACTAGGTTACCTCAACGGGGATATGCACATCCCCAACAATAAGAATATCATATTTCTTCTTGACAGTAAGAAGAGGACATTCAAAACCTCCAATAGTAATTGTTGAAAATTTTCCAATAGAATTGATACTGTGGACTTGAGGTTGTTTCCTCGGAAAGTGTACCGTATGATCATTACCATTAACATGAAAAGTGACTTTGCCTTTGGTGCAATCAATAACAGCCCCTGCAGTATTCAAAAAGGGTCTTCCAAGAATAATAGACATACTATCGTCCTCGGGAATATCAAGAATATCAAAGTCCGTTAAAATAGTAATATTTGCAACCACAACAGGCACATCCTCACAAATACCGATAGGTATAGCAGTTGATTTATCAGCCATTTGCAAAGATATTTCAGTAGGTGTCAACTTACTCAAATCAAGTCTACGATATAAAGAGAGAGGCATAATACTAACACCGACTCCAAGATCACATAAAATAGTTTTAACATAGTTACTTTTAATGGATAATGGTATAGTTGGTACTCCTAGATCTACAAGTTTCTTTGGTATTCCACCCTTAAAAGTATAATTAGCAAGCATGGTGGAAATTTCAGCTTCCGGTATCTTTCTTTTATTAGTAACTATTTCCTTCATATATTTAGCATAAGGATTCATTTTAAGCATATCAGTCAAACGCGTACGCAAAAAGATAGGTCTAATCATTTTGGCAAAGCGCTCAAAATCCTCATCATCCTTTTTCTTGGATGGTTTAGGAGGAAAATGGATGGGTTTCTGAACCCATGGTTCTGTTTTTTACCGTGCTTCCTAGCAACAAAGTCTCTCTTATCATAACATTGATTCTTTGATTATGGGTTATCAAGATCAACAACAGGTTCAGTCTCTACATCATTGTCATTACTAGGTTGAGCATCAACATGAACATCATCATTAACATTATCACTAGGTTCATGTTCATTACTAGATTGTGTTTCAGCATCAGAAATAGAAATATCATTAGGATTCTCAGGTGTGTCAATAACAGGTTCACTAGAAGCATGCAAAGTCCTATCATTTTTGTTTTTTCTTCCTTTTAGAAGGACTAGGTGCATCAACATTATTTCTATGAGAGTCTTGCTAAATTCTCTTAGTATGGCCCTTAGGATACAAAGGCTCCTGAGTCATTTTACCACCTCTACTCATAACTCTAACAGCATTATCATTCTTCTTATTATTTAATTCATTGAGCAAATCATTATGAGCTTTAAGTACTTGTTCTACTTGAGTGGTAACCATAGAAGCATGTTTACTAATAAGTTTAAGTTCACCTTTAACATTGGCCATATAATCACTCAAGTGTTCAATCATATAAGAATTATGTTTCAATTGGCTACCAAAATAAGCATTAAAATCTTCTTGCTTAACCATAAAGTTATCAAATTCATCCAAACATTGGCTAGCAAATTTAGCAGGAGGGATTTCAGCTTTATCATATCTATGGAGAGAATTTACCTTTACTACCAGTGTCGGTTTATCGAGACCGTGTGTTTCTTCAATAGGTGATGAATTAAGACCATGTATTTCTTCAATACGTGATAAATTCTTAACATATTAAGCCTTTATACCTTTTTCTTGCATTGATTTCTTTGCCTCTTGCTTTCTTCATGACTGTGAAATAGAATACCCCTTTTCTTCAGAGTTGGCTCAGGAGTTGGTTCAGGAAGTGTCCAATTATTTTCATTGGTCAACATATTATTCAATAGAGTTTCAGCTTGATCAAGTGTTCTTTCCCTGAAAACACAACCAGCACAACTATCCAGGTAATCTCTCGAAGCATCGATTAGTCCATTATAAAAGATATCAAGTATTTCATTTTTTGTTGAGAGGATGATCAGGCAAAGCATTAAGTAATTGGAGAAGCCTCCCGCAAGTTTGTGGGAGACTCTCTTCTTCAATTTGCACAAAATTATATATCTCCCTTAAAGCAGCTTGTTTCTTATGAGCGAGGAAATATTTTGCAGAGAAGTAATAAATCATATCTTGGGGACTACGCACACAACCAAGATCAAGAGAATTAAACCATATCTTAGCATCACCCTTTAATGAGAACGGAAATAATTTAAGGATATAATAGTAACGAGTTTCCTCATCATTAGTAAACAGGGTAGCTATATCATTTAATTTAGTAAGATGTGCCACAACAGTTTCAGATTCATAGCCATTGAAAGGATCAGATTCAACCAAATTAATTAACTCAGGATCAACTGAGAAATCATAATCCTTATCAGTAATAAAGATAGGTGAAGTAGCATAAGCAGGATCATATTTCATTTTAGCATTCAAAGTCTTTTCTTTCAGCATAGCTAATAATTTCTTAAGATAACTTCTATCATTGCAGGAAAGATACTCTCTAGAAGTTTCTTCATCCATAACATAACTTAGGGAGTCCTGGATTAGGGGGTGTACGGATGGCCGGACTATACCTTCAGCCGGACTCCTGGACTATGAAGATACAAGATTGAAGACTTTGTCCCGTGTTCGGGAGGGACTTTCCTTGGCGTGGAAGGCAAGCTTGGCGATACAAATATGTGGATCTCCTACCATTGTAACCGACTTTGTGTAACCCTAACCCTCTCCGGTGTCTATATAAACCAGAGGGTTTTAGTCCGTAGGACAACATACAGAACAACAATCATACCATAGGCTAGCTTCTAGGGTTTAGCCTCTCCGATCTCATGGTAGATCTACTCTTGTACTACCCATATCATCAATATTAATCAAGCAGGACGTAGGGTTTTACCTCCATCAAGAGAGCCCGAACCTGGGTAAAACTTCGTGTCCCTTGCCTCATGTTACCATCCAGCCTAGACGCACAGTTCGGGACCCCCTACCCAAGATCCGCCGGTTTTGACACCGACATTGGTGCTTTCATTGAGAGTTCCTCTGTGTCGTCACCGTCAGGCTTGATGGCTCCTACTATCATCGATAGTGATGCGGTCCAGGGTGAAACTTGTCTCCCTGGACAGATCTCTGTATTCGGCGGCTTTGCACTATGGGCTAATTTGCTTGCCATCTGGAGCAAATCCAAAGCTACGCCCCTGGCCCGTCAGGTTAGGTTTGGAAGTTTAAACTACACGGCTGACATCCACGGGGACTTGATCTTCGACGGAGTCGAGCCACTGCCGAGCGCGCCGCACTGTCACGATGGGCATGATCTAGCTCTGCCGCCGAACAGTGCCCTGGAGGCCGCACCCGCATCGGCTTCGACCCTTAATTCGGAGCCAACTACGCTGATCGAGGATGGGTGGTTGGACACCGCCTCGGGGGCTGCGATCGCAACAACGATCGAGCCGAACACCAGCCCCGCACTCCGCGAGACTCGTGACTCCAAGGAGCCAGACTCCTCCCCAGACTCCGAACCTTCCGCGCCCCTGCCGATCGAATCCGATTGGGCGCCGATCATGGAGTTTACCGCCGCAGACATCTTTCAGCACTTGCCCTTCGGTGATATTATGAAATCACTAAAGTCTCTCTCTTTGTCAAGAGAGCCCTGCCCGGATCATGGCCAGCAGGATTGGGATGCGGAAGATGAAGAAATTCGACGCCCACCCACCACCCACTTTGTAGCCACTGTCAACGATTTAACCGACATGCTCGACTTCGACTCTGAAAACATCGACGGTATGGACGACGATGCGGGAGGCGAAGAAGAACCACCGCCCATAGGGCGCTGGACGCCCACCTCATCATATGACGTATACATGGTGGATGCACCAAAAGATGACGACGAGGAGCGGAAGGACGCACCGAAGGCTTGTTCCCTCGAGAAGCAGTCAAAGCGGCGACACAAGCGCCGCCCCAAATCCCGCCTCGACAGAAATAACGATCACGCAGACCCAGTGCTGGAGCAGGGCGGACCGCTGCCGGACAACAATAATCCGGATAATCAAACCGAACAAACAAATTCTATTAAGGATAATAGTCCGGACGACATAATGCCGGACAGGCACCCGGAGCAGCAGAATGCCCGTAAAAGGCTTGTTGCCACCGCGAGGAGTCTTAAAAAGCAAAAGCAAAGGCTCAAGGCTGCGCAAGACACACTCCAAATCAGATGGAGTAAAATACTCAACACAGCAGTGAGGTACGGCGACAATCGCCCCTCCAAGAGCTACCCAAAGCGGAAGCTGCTACCTAAATTCGATGAGGAGGCCTCAGACCCCCCACAACCAAATATCAAAACAACCACCTGGCCGGATAGACGACCCCTCTGCCAACACAGAGCGGCATACAACGCCACTCACAATAAAACACGCGACCCATGCGAGGGCTCACAACCAAAGGACGGCGCAACAAGATACATCTATGGACCACGCAAGCACGCCCCAGCATACAATGCAACACAACAAACATCCGAACAACGCGGTACACCCAGCTACAGGGGTGCCGCACACCCCCTATGTTTCACCGATGAGGTGCTGGACCATGAATTTCCAGAGGGATTCAAACTCGTAAACATAGAGACATACGACGGAACAACATACCCTGGGGTCTGGATTGAGGACTACATCCTTCATATCATGGCTCGAGGAGATGATCTCCACGCCATCAAGTACTTACCCCTCAAGCTCAAAGGGCCAGCTCGTCACTGGCTTAAAGGACTCCCCGAAAGCTCCATTGGAAGTTGGGAAGAGCTCGAAGATGCCTTTCGGGCAAATTTTCAAGGGACTTATGTACGACCTCCGGATGCGGACGATTTGAGTCATATAACTCAATAGCCCGGAGAGTCAGCCCGAAAGCTTTGGAACAGGTTTCTTACTAAAAAGAACCAGATTGTCGACTGTCCGGACGCTGAAGCCTTGGCAGCTTTTAAGCATAGCGTCCGTGACGAATGGCTCGCCAGACACCTCGGCCAAAATAAGCCGAGAACGATGGCCGCATTAACAAACCTCATGACCCGCTTTTGTGCGGGTGAGGACAGCTCGCTAGCCAGATGCAGCACCAGCGACCCCAGTACATCTGAAGTTAGAGATGGAAACGGGAAATCACGGCGCAACAGCAATAACAAACGCCGAAATAAAGAAGACAGCATGAAGGGCATGGCAGTAAACGCCGGATTCAAAAGATCTCGGCCAGGTCAGCAAAAGCCGCCCTCTAAAGGCACCAGGGATGAACTGTCCAGCCTCAACAAAATTTTGGACCAAGTATGTCAGATACATAGTACCCCTGGTAAACCTGCTAATCATACCCACACAGAATGTTGGGTATTCAAGCAGTCCGGCATGCTCAACGCCGTACACAAGGGGGAGGATACACCAAGTGAAGACGAGGACGAGCCTCCCAAGCAAGACACTGGGGAACAAAAGAAATTTCCACCAAAAGTCAAAACAGTAAACGTGTTACACATGATCAAGGGAAAAAACAACGTGGCACTCCCAGGAAAATATACCCAAGTGCCTGTCACCGCGAAGTCCTGCCAATGGTCGTCTCAACCGATCACTTTCGACCATCGCGATTACTCAGCAAGTATCCGACGCGCGGGATGGGCTGCCCTGGTATTAGACCCAGTAATTGGCGGATATTACTTCACACGAGTCTTGATGGACGGTGGCAGCAATCTAAACCTAATATATCAGGATACAATCCGCGGGATGGGGTTAGACCCAACAAAAATTCGCCATAGCAATACTACCTTTAAAGGAGTAATGCCAGGCCCAGGGGCTCGTTGTACGGGCTCCCTCCTACTACAAGTTATATTCGGCTCCCCCGATAACTTTCGTCGCGAGCATTTAACCTTCCACATCGCTCCGTTCCCAAGTGGCTATCAAGCACTGCTCGGACGTGAAGCTTTCGCTCGCTTTAATGCAATACCACACTACGCCTCCCTCACACTCAAGATGCCCAGTCCACGTGGCATCATTTCAGTGAACGGAAATATCAAGCGATCTCTGCGCGCGAAGAGAGTGCGGCTGCCTTGGCAGCCGCACACTAAAGGCGCCCGGACCAGCGAAAGCATCCAATAGGTCGTCAAGACCTCAGACACAACTAATCAAGTCCGGCGCCGCTATTTATACCGAATAAATGGTCACACCCCTATTTGTCAATACAGGGGCTCAACGCGCGGAGACAAGTGGCAATTTTTTCTCATCTTGAATTATACACGGTTTCTTTAAAAACTATCTTTTTGCACGACAACTTTTTCACCTAAATTCCTCTCTTTTACAGACGATCATCGTGCTACACCCGTCCAGGATACAGCATAACGGAGACACATGCGCAGACGTGCAACAGGGACCCGCTCCAAGGATTCTTTTTAGATTAAGATCCTTCGTAAACCTTTTTTACTGTCTCTTGTTGATACATATCCACCGTTGAGAAGGATGCTGACGTCTTGGCATGTGGCCACGCCAGAACAATGCACGTACCTGGACACAAGGGGCTTCTTACAAAGGCCATTATTTAGGCCCGGTTTATACCACAAAGACCGAATACCTTAGGGAGTGTTCGGCGTCGCGAGTTTGGCCCTATATGCATCAGCTCCAAATCATTGTCTTTGGTCAAATGTTGGGTTTGCCCGGCTCCTGTGTTTTGGTGCCTTATGTTCTGCTTTACCGGCTAAGGTAGCACCAAGAGAACTACTATGATTATGCCCTGGTTCATCCGGACGAGCACCTCAGTAGAGAAAGCCGAAAACTGACTGTCATGATATAGCGTGAGACTGGTCAACCACTCAATGACCTGTTGGAATGTTAGAATTCCTCCGCCTTAACGAAGGGCCGTTTTCCGGCCAGGCATGTACGCACCCCGGGATCGGGAGAGTGCGGAGCCACCAGGGGCTATCTAGTAGCCCCACTGTCAAACTCCTATGGCTAAGTGAAAGTGCTAAAGCATTATAGTCCGGTTGCCTCGCTCGCTGCGCTATCACTTCCTTAATAGGACCAAGACGTTGGGTTAAGTGTGAACGCGTGTTTTTTGCGAGCACCTCCGCATTATATGCGTGGGGGTTGAAGCCGACGGCTGCAATCTTTCAGGTTATACACATGTATACATAAACGGCCGCCCAGGAGGCATCATATTACTTTCAGGAAAAAGTATAAAAATAGCCTTATAAAAATTTATAAAAGCGTTTCGCTTACAATGAGATTACATATCACTCAAACATAATATTTTTTGAGCACCGGGTCTCTATCAAACGAGCATCCTCAAGAACTTCTTCAAAGTAGTGCTCAGCAGCCATTCGGCCTATGGCCGAATCCCGCGCTGCAACAGTGGTAGCATCCATCTCCGCCCAGCATGCTTTAACACGGGCAAAGGCCATCCGTGAGCCCTCTATGCACGCCGACCTCTTCATCGCATTAATGCGCGGCACCACATCAAGGAACTGCTGCACCAAGCTGAAATAGCTGTTCGGTTTTGGCCTTTCCGGCCATAGCTGATCCACAACAGACCTCATGGCGAGTCCGGACAACCTATTCAGTTCGGCCCATTCGGCTAATTGGTCAGTCAATGAAAGCGGACGCTCGGGAGAATGGAACTGTGTCCAAAACAGCTGGTCCACTTCACGGTCCGTCTGACCCTGGAAGTACATGGCCGCATCGGCAGCGCTCGCCGCCAAATCCATATACACATCCTCTAAACTCCACAGCCGATCTAGAGGGGCATACTGTGGATCTCCGAACTTCCTCCGCAACATAAAGGATTTCCCAGCTACAATATCCCCGGCTTCCCGCAGCTCCTCCTTCTTCGCCCTCATAGCAGAGCGGATGTCTTTTCTCGTCGCAGCAGCCTTCTCAAGGTCCGATGCCTTCGCTAGGGTTTCCTTTTCAAGAACACGACAACGGTCGGCGGCGGCTTTTAATTCTATGGCCATATTGGCCATCTTATCTCGGCTCTTGCCATGCGCGGCCTTCTCGGCTTTCAACTCTTCGGCCGCCTTCAAAGCAGCCGCATTACCAAACCTCGCTTGTTCCTTGGCTCGGGCAAGTTCTGCCTGCAAGGCTTCAACAGTGGCAGCTCCATCTGCAGTCACAACATATTAAAGATACTGGCATCATGCTGCTCTTACTATGTGGTGTTTACCCTTACCCTGTGCCTCATCAAGCCTTTTGTTAACAAGCTCGATGTTGGCGTCTCCCGCATCCAACTGCCGTTTTAAATGGGCAAACTCGCTAGTCCGGCTAGCCACCGGAGCTTCCATCACCTGCACATAGAGGCAATATGGTTATTACCTTGGAATATGATCCTCTGTTCGTCGTCGTTTCCGATGACAACCAAAGTCTCACGGGCTACTATCTACACAGGGCACACCTAGCATGTGCAGGACTATCATACATTATTTTACGTACCTCAAAGCCTGTCAGTAGACTCATAAAAGCTTCATGCAATCCGCTTTCGGGGGATGAGATTCTCTCCATCACCGTATTCATCAGCATATGGTGTTCATCTGAGATGGCCGCTCGCCCCACCAACTCCCTCAGAACATCCGATTGCACACCAGACGGTGCCGGACTCTTTTGTCTGCTCTCTTCCAGAGCCGGACACTGCGAGCTTCGGGGGTCAATGGGATTATCTTCTGGCCTCACCGAACTCGGAGAGGCCCTCCGCGACGACACTTCGGGGTCACCCGCTTCCGGAGCGGAGGAGTCCGGAGGAGGCGTTTCGCTCTCCATCATCTCTGGAAGAAGATCGCCTGAAGACGAGCTCATTTAAGAGGGGCTAAGGCCCGAACTGCAAAGATATATGCGGTGGTCATTTTCTCAAAAGAAAAAGATGGCATACCTGTACTATTAATGTATTTCGGGTCACTTACGACTCGCTGGAGAATTGATCCCCCCGCGGACTTTGTGCGGCAAAAGCACCCCCCAAGGTAGGACCCTCTATGGGAGACTTCTTCTCCCGTTTGGAAGCTTCGGCTTCCGAATTCCCGGGTGCAGTCATTTTCCTCCTCCGGTCGTCTCCCTTCATGGAGACGCTCGCTCCCTCGGTTAGAATGGGCAGCGTTGGGGCCCCGCGTCTGCCCGTATTATCCTCCCCAGTATCTTCCTTCAAGGGCTCTGAGCAAGGTGCGACCTGGAGCATCTTTTCCAATACCGGATTGTCCAAACCCTCAGGGAGGGGGGCCAAACACCGAATCAACTTCGCCTTTATTAGCCAGTCCTGGTCAAAAAGTGAATTCTCAGAAATAACTTCGTAACAAATGAGAGATAGTATGTTCGGCCGGAAGATTCCTTACCTGTTCGGCGGCGCGGTTACTGCTCAGGCCCACGTCCTCGGTGATTTCCAGACACTCTACCTGAGGTCCGAAGAATGACTTGTACATCTCCTCGTGCATCAGGCTGAGGAAATTTTGAATGACACGCGGTCCCTCGGGATTGAACTCCCACAAGTGAAGGGGCCGGCGTTTGCAAGGCTGGACTTGACGAACCAGCATAACTTGTATTACTACAAAAAAACTAAAATCTCCATTTAAGAGATCTCGAATGCGGCTTTGCAGTATAGGCACGTCCTTGGCTGGACCCTAGCTCAGACCTCTGCTGATCCATGACATCAGTTGTGGGGGAGGGCCCAAGTGGAAAACAGGGGCGGCCGCCCACTTGGCACTTCTAGGAGCCGTGATGTAGAACCACTCATGTTGCCACAATTCAAACACCTCTGGAATGGAACCTTTGGGCCATGGAGCTCCCGTCATCTTGCATATTGAGGCACCTCCGCACACTGCATGTTGCCCCTCGATCATCTTCGGCTTTACTTCAAAGGTCTTGAGCCACAGGCCAAAGTGAGGGGTAACCCGGAGGAAGGCCTCACACACGACAATAAATGTCATGATATGAAGAAAGGAGTTCGGAGCTGGATCATGGAAATCTAGCCCGTAATAAAACATCAAACCCCTGACGAAAGGATCCAGAGCAAGGCCTAGACCTCAGAGGAAGTGGGGGACGAACACGACGTTCTCGTTGGGTTCAGGGGAGGGGACGGCCTGCCCTTGGGCGGGCAGCCGATGCGAAACTTCGGCGGTCAAATATCTCGCCTCCCTCAACTTTTTGATGTCTTCTTCCATGACGGAGGAAGGCATCCATCAGCCTTGAAGGCTATATCCGGACATGATTGAAGGTTCGGAGCACCTGACCTGAACTTTGGGTGTTTGAGCTTGAGGTGGGGGAAGGATTCGATTGAGCACGGGAGGGAAAAATAAAAGCCTTGTCCCTTTATAAAGAGGGTGAATATCAAGCGTCCTCTCCGTGGCCGTTTGGACTTGCCTATAGTCTAGGAGTCCTAGAAGCAGTTGGGTTACCCACGCCCGTATCGATGAGAATCCCGGAATAAGGGGACACGATCTTTGCTTTAACAAGACGTGCCAAGGAAACCGCCTCGCATGACACGCTAAGGTGGGATAATAAAATAGTTCAAATAAAGGCTTGGCCGTGGTGTTGTCATGCTACGGAATACGTCAGCAGATTAGATTGGTGTGAACATTATTCTCTCTATGGCAATATGTGGAAATTTATTTTGTAGAGCCGAACACTATCTTTGTGTTCAAAATCTTCTATGAAGTACTTGGAGGAGGAACCCGCCTTGCAATGCCGAAGACAATCTGCGCGCCGAACTCGTCGTCATTGAAGCCTGGTTCAGGGGCTACTGAGGGAGTCCTGGATTAGGGGGTGTCCGAATGGCCGGACTATACCTTCAGCCGGACTCCTGGACTATGAAGATACAAGATTGAAGACTTCGTCCCGTGTCCGGGAGGGACTTTCCTTGGCGTGGAAGGCAAGCTTGGCGATATGGATATGTGGATCTCCTACCATTGTAACCGACTTTGTGTAACCCTAACCCTCTCCAGTGTCTATATAAACCGGAGGGTTTTAGTCCGTAGGACAACATACAGAATAACAATCATACCATAGGCTAGCTTCTAGGGTTTAGCATCTCTGATCTCGTGGTAGATCTACTCTTGTACTACCCATATCATCAATATTAATCAAGCAGGACGTAGGGTTTTACCTCCATCAAGAGGGCCCGAACCTGGGTAAAACTTCGTGTCCCTTGCCTCCTGTTACCATCCAGCCTAGACGCATAGTTCGGGACCCCCTACCCGAGATCCGCCGGTTTTGACACCGACAATAACCCTCAGGAACAATAGGAAATTCATATCTAGGGGGTGAATTTTCATCATCACTTTCATCCATATTATCAGTTTCAATAATTTCATTCTCTCTAGCCTTAGCAAGTTGTTCATCAAGAAATTCACCAAGTGGCACAGTAGTATCAAGCATAGAATTAGTTTCATCATAAATATCATGCATAGCAGAAGTGGCATCATCAATAACATGCGACATATCAGAATTAATAGCAGAAGTAGGTTTATGTGTCGCAAGCTTACTCAAAACAGAAGGTGAATCAAGTGCAGAGCTAGATGGCAGTTCCTTACCTTCCCTTGTAGTTGAGGGAAACAATCTTGGTTCTTTGATCTTTCAAGTTCTTCATAATGATAAGCAGATATAAATCCCAAGTGACTCAAAGAATCGAGCTATGCTCCCCGGCAACGGCGCCAGAAAATGTTCTTGATAACCGAGAAGTATAGGGGATCACAACAGTTTTCAAGGGTAGAGTATTCAACCCAAATTTATTGATTCGACACAAGGGGAGCCAAAGAATATTCTCAAGTATTAGCAGCTGAGTTGTCAATTCAACCGCACCTGGAAACTTAATATCTGCAACAAGGTATTTATTAGCAAAGGAATATGATAGTAGTGGTAACAGTGGCAAAGGGTAACGGTAGCAAAAGTAATATTTTTGGGTTTTATAGTGATTGTAACAGTAGCAACGGAAAAGTAAATAAGCGAAGAACAATATATGGAAAGCTCGTAGGCATTGGATCGGTGATGGAGAATTATGCCGGATGCGATCAATCATGTAACAGTCATAACATATGGTGACACAGAACTAGCTCCAGTTCATCAATGTAATTTACGCATGTATTCCGAATATAGTCATACGTGCTTATGGAAAAGAACTTGCATGACATCTTTTGTCCTACCCTCCCGTGGCAGCGGGGTCCTATTGGAAACTAAGGGATATTAAGGCCTCCTTTTAATAGAGTACCAGGCCAAATCATTAACACATAGTGAATACATGAACTCCTCAAACTACGGTCATCACCGGTAAGTATCCCGGTTATTGTCACTTCGGGGTTAACAGATCATAACACATAATAGGTGACTATAGACTGGTAAGATAGGATCAAGAACTCTCATATATTGATGAAAAAATAATAGGTTCAGATCTGAAATCATGGGACTCGGGTCCTAGTGACAAGCATTAAGCATAGCAAAGTCATAGCAACATCAATCTCACAACATAGTGGATACTAGGGATCAAACCCTAACAAAACTAACTCGATTACATGATAAATCTTATCCAAACCATCACTGTCCAGCAAGCCTACGATGGAATTACTCACACACGGTGGTGAGCATCATGAAATTGGTGATGGAGGAAGGTTGATGATGACGATGGCGACGGATTCCCTTCTCCGGAGCCCCGAACGGACTCCAGATCAGCCCTCCCAAGAGAGTTTAGGGCTTGGCGGCGGCTCTGTATCGTAAAACACGATGAATCCTTCTCTCTGATTTTTTTCTCCCCGAAAGTGAATATATGGAGTCAGGGTTGAAGTCGGTGGAGCGCCAGGGGGCCACGAGGCAGGGGGTAGGGCGCGCCCCCCACCCTCGTGGACAGGTGGTGGCCCCTAACGTGGATCTTTCTTCCAGTATTTTTTATATATTCCAAAATAATTCTCCGTTGATTTTCAGGTCATTCCAAGAACTTTTATTTCTGCACAAAAATAACACCATGTCAATTCTGCTGAAAACAGCATCAGTCCGGGTTAGTTCCATTCAAATCATGCAAGTTAGAGTCCAAATCAAGGGCAAAAGTGTTTGGAAAAGTAGATACGACGAAGACGTATCATCCAGCGTCGTGAGTTTGGCCTTATATGCATCAGCTCCGGATCATGTCTTGGGTCAATAGTTGGGTTGCCCGGCTCCTGTGCTGGCTATCCTACGTTCCGCTCTATCGGCTAGGGTAGTAAAGGGAGAACTACTGCGATTGTGCTTTCGGTTTACCCGGTTAAGCACCTTAGTAGAGAAAGTCGAAAACTGACCGTCATGATGTGGCGAGAGCTGGTCAACCACTCGATGACTTATCGCAATCTTTCGCGATTCCCTCCGTGTCACACGAAGGACCTCTTTCCGGTCAAATATGTAAACGCATCACATGAATAAGCTGCATACATACCAGGGGCTATGTTGTAGACCCACCATAAAACTCCTCTGGCTAAGTGAAAGTCTTAACGCCCTATAGTTTGGTTGCCTGGTTCGCCGCATTGACACCTCCTTCATGGACCAAGACGTTGGGTCAAGAGTGATCAGATGCTTTTTCGAACACCCCCATACTTCCTATGAGGGGGCTGAAGCCGACGACTAGAAAACTTTCTGATCATATACAAACGGCCGCACAGGAGGAACAAAAGCCTTTAGGAAAAATAAAAAATATAGAGTGATCATAACAATTGTCTTTTACAATTCGTAAAGAGTTCACTCGAATATTATGCATATAAACATTGACCCTCTATCAAGTGAGCAGCCTCTAAGACGTCTTCAAAGTAATGCTCTGGTGCATGATGGTCCTTGCCCTTGGGTGGACCCTGCGCTGCAACTTCGACGGCCTTCATCTTCCCCCAGTATGTCTTGACTCGGGCAAAGGCCATCCGTGCACCTTCAATGAACGCTGACCGCTTCACGACATCGATACATGGCACTGCGTCAGCAAGCCGCTGCACCAAGCCGAAATAGCTATTCGGAATCAGCCCAGTCAGCCACAGCTGAAGTATGAAGTTCTTCATGGCAGCGCCGGACATCCTGTGAAGATCGGCCCATTGGGACATCTGTTCATTCAGCAGCAGAGGGCATTTTGAGGCGCCGAACTGTGACCAGAAAAGCTTCTCCATTGCATATCCCTCTTTCGCTTGGTAAAATGGCGCCGCATCGGATGAACTCTTCGGCAAGTCCAAAAACACGTTGATACGTCTCCGTCGTATCTAACTTTCCAAACACTTTTGCCCTTGTTTTGGACTCTAACTTGCATGATTTGAATGGAACTAACCCGGACTGGCGCTGTTTTCAGCAGAATTGCCATGGTGTTATTTGGTGCAGAAATAAAAGTTCTCGGAATGACCTGAAAATCAACGAAGAATTATTTTGGAATACATAAAAAATAGTGGAAGAAAGATCCATGTCAGGGGGGCCACACCCTGTCCACGAGGGTGGGGGGCGCGCCCCCTACCTCGTGGGCCCTCTGATGCTCCACCAACCTCAACCTTGACTCCATATATTCACTTTCGGGGAGAAGAAAAATTGGAGAGAAGGAATCATTGCGTTTTACAATACGGAGCCGCCGCCAAGCCCTAAACTCTCTCGGGAGGGCTGATCTGGAGTCCGTTTGGGGCTCCGGAGAGGGGAATCCGTCGCCATCGTCATCATCAACCTTCCTCCATCACCAATTTCATGATGCTCACCGCCGTGCGTGAGTAATTCCATCATAGGCTTGCTAGACGGTGATTGGTTGGATGAGATTTATCATGTAACCGAGTTAGTTTTGTTAGAGTTTGATCCCTAGTATCCACTATGTTCTGAGATTGATGTTGCTATGACTTTGCTATGCTTAATGCTTGTCACTAGGGCCCGAGTGCCATGATTTCAGATCTGATCCTATTATGTTTTCATCAATATATGAGAGTTCTTGATCCTATCTTGCAAGTCTATAGGCACCTATTACGTGTTATGATCCGTTAACCCTGAAGTGACAATAATCGGGATACTTACCGGTGATGACCGTAGTTTGAGGAGTTCATGTATTCACTATGTGTTAATGCTTTGGTCCGGTACTCTATTAAAAGGAGGCCTTAATATCCCTTAGTTTCCAATAGGACCCCGCTGCCACGGGAGGGTAGGACAAAAGATGCCATGCAAGTTCTTTTCCATAAGCACGTATGACTATATTCGGAATACATGCCTACATTACATTGATGAACTGGAGCTAGTTTTGTGTCACTCTAGGTTATGACTGTTACATGATCGATCGCATCCGGCATAATTCTCCATCACCGATCCAATGCCTACGAGCTTTTCCTATATTGTTCTTCGCTTATTTACTTTTCCGTTGCTACTGTTACAATCACTACAAAACCCAAGAATATTACTTTTGCTACCGTTACCTTTTGCCACCGTTACCACTACTATCATATTACTTTGCTACTAAATACCTTGCTGTAGATATTAAGTTTCTAGGTGTGGCTGAATTGACAACTCAGCTGCTAATACTTGAGAATATTCTTTGGCTCCCCTTGTGTCGAATCAATAAATTTGGGTTGAATACTCTACCCTCAAAAACTGTTGCGATCCCCTATACTTGTGGGTTATCCCACGTCTGGAGAACTCCACACTTTGTTAAGCTGAGCATAATTTGGATCGCCGAACTTCATCTGTAATAAAAATGGCTTACCATCTGCAATCTTGCCGGCTTGCCGGATCTCCTCACGAGCCGCTCTAGATTCAGACCACGCTTCTTTCGCCTCTCGCAAGGCCTTGTCAAGCCCAGCCGCTTTGGCTTTATTCTCCTCCTCCAGGAATTCATAGCAGCTCGTAGCATTTTTCAGTTCGAGCGCCATTGAGGATATTTTCTCCTCATCTTGATGTCGAGCAGCTTGTTCAGCCTTTAACTTGGCCGATGCCTTTTCGGCAGCCGCATTACTAGACCAGGCCTGCTCCTTGGCCCGGGCCAGCTCCGCCCGAAGATCCTCAACAGCAGCAGCAGCACCATCTGCAGCCATACACATTCCAGTATGCAACTTTCAGCGTCACGCTTATATTACAAATACGTATATGTAAGGATTGCTCCGAATACATACCTTGCGACTCTTCAAGACGCCTATTGATAAGCGCGATATCAGCATCTGCCTCATCAATCTTGTGTTGCAAATTCACAATCTCTACAGTTCGGATAGTGTCCGGGGAGGTTACAGCGTGTGTTCCAATTAATCAAATTACTTCCTGGGCATATCTTTTGATCCTCTGATCGCCTCCCTCGGGAAGCCAATCAGAGTCTTAGGGGCTACTCTCTATACACAGGTGTATTCTTGAATAAAACACAATCGAACAGATTACGGCACAAACCTTGAAGCCTCTTAGCAGGCTCACGAAGGCCTCATTCAATCTGCTTTTCACGGCCAGGACCTTTTCGACCACCGTGCCCATCAAGGTAGGATGTTCCTTTGAGACAGACGTCTGTCGCAGCATGTTCGTCAATATATCCGACGCCTCTCGGTCTCCGGAGGCTGCCGTAGGAGTACGGCCTCCCGTTGAAGGAATCCGTTTATTCATATCCGACTGTAGACCGGAATGTTCGGGGCCTTTATTGTTGGTTCCCGGACCCTGGGCCACCTAAGTATCACCTTCGGGTTGTGTCTTCATCATCCCTCGCACCGCTTGATCGGGAGAGACCCTCCGCACGACACCTCGAAGTCGTCCGCCCTGTTGGGCGAGGAGACTGGCGGAGACGTCTCTCTTTCCATCATCTCCGAAAGAAGATCCCCCGAGGAAGAGGATTATTGAAGAAGACTGCGTGCCGAACTGCAAAAAAAACATATATTCTAGACGTTATAAGAAAGGGACAGGGCATGTTTAAAACACCCTAGTTCACTTACAATTTGACCTAAGGCTTGTCCTTGTCTTGGGACTGCGCGATGATGTTGTCCTCCAAGCCCAAGCCACCCGACGAAGGCATCTTGCCTCGCTTAGGAGCCTTTTCCTCCCAATCTTCGGAGGTGGCCCTTTTCTTCCCATGGAGGGAAGAGACGTTGACTTCCCCTTCATTTTTGTCTTCAGACGATGGAATATTGATTCATCCGGACGCGATGTCTGGTGCATCTTTGGGATGGGGGCCATCTTTGGTCCTCTCTGCCTTGCCCTCCTTCACAGGCATCTGGTATGGTGCCGGGGCTAGCATCCTTGTTAATACAGGATCCGCTGAACCCTTGGGAAGAGGGGCCGGACACCTAATCAACTCCTTTTTCTTTATCCAGCCCTGGAAGGAGATAGTTTGCTCAGTAAAGTATTATGGCATACTTAAAAGGGGGGGAGGTGTTCGGAAGTCAAGTGCTTACCGGGGTATCCGGACGGTTACAGTCGAGGCTTATGTCCTCAGTAGTGTTCGGCCAACATTTTGGTTTTCCGAAAACAACTACCACATCCCTTTGTGCGTAATGCCGAAGAAGTGTTGGAGGGTTCGTGGTCCTGCTGGATTGAACTCCCACATACGGAGAGGACTACGCTGGCATGGAAGGATTCGGTGAATCAGCATTACTTGAATCACGCTGACCAGATCGATGTCCCTCTCGAGGAGGGTTCGGATGCGGCTTTGTAGAGTTCGCACTTCATCAACTGATCCCCAATCCAGCCCCTTGTTGGCCCACGATGCAAGTTGTGACGGCAGGCTAGGGCGAAACGTGGGTGCAGCTACCCACTTGGTGTTGCGGGGTTCCATAACGTAAAACCACTTTCGCTGCCATTGATTGGAAGTTTTGGTAAAAGAGCCTTTTGGCCAAGGAGTGTTGGTGAGCAGGCTGACTACAGCACCGCCGCACTCCTCCTGTTCCCCGTCGACTACCTTTGGTTTCACACTGAAGGTCTTGAGCCATAAGCCGAAGTGTGGGGGGATTCAGAGGCCTCGCACGTAATGATGAACGCCGAGACATGGAGGAAAGACTCTGGGGCTAGATCGTGAAAATCTAGTCCATAATAGAACATTAGCTCCCGGACAAAGGGGTGAAGAGCGAGCCCTAGCCCTCGAAGGAAGTGTGAGATGAAGATACGGAGATCGAAGGCTACACCCGTGTCCGGATAGGACTCTTCTTGACGTGGAAGGCAAGCTTGGTGACTAAATATGTAGATTCCTTTCTTTGTAACCGACCTTGTGTAACCCTAGATCCTCCCGGTGTCTATATAAACCGGAGGACTTAGTCTGGAAGATAGACATTATCATAGCCATACAAGCTAGACCTCTAGGGTTTAGCCATTACGATCTCGTGGTAGATCAACTCTTTTAATATTCATATTTATCAAGATCAATCAAGCAGGACATAGGGTATTACCTCCATAGAGAGGGACCGAACCTGGATAAAACTTTGTGTCCCCTTCTCTTGTTACCATCGACCTTAGACGCACAGTTTGGGACCCCCTGCCCGAGATCCGCCGGTTTTGACACCGACATGCATCTCTAGTCCCGGTCCGTGCCCCGAACCGAGACTAAAGGTGTTGGTGGGGCCACAACCTGACACCAGCCTGCCATCGCCTCTTTAGTCCCGGTTCGTGGCACGAACCGGTACTAAAGGTTCACCACAAACCGGGACTAATGAGCACCGCCTGCCTAGCCGTTGGAACCGGCACTAATGGTCACATTAGTGCCGGTTCAATTACAAACCGGGACTAATGAGTTGAACATTAGGCCCTTTTTCTATTAGTGAAGGTCTGCAAAGCTGTATATCAGCGATGGAGCCGCGTCGAGCTCGGGTGTGGAGGTGATCAGTCATTTTTTTCTTTTGGTGGTTGCGGTGGTGGTGCCAGAGACAGGTGACGGGCATTGGTGGCAAGCTCAGAGCTTTTTCGGTCTTGTTCGTAGTTTTGCTTCTTGGCTGGTGTTCCTTTATGCAAAGACTAGTGTTCTGCTATTTGTTCAGTTTTGTCAGGTCGGTATGTATGTGGCTTGTACAATGTTCCTTATGATACAAATGAGACGTGTTACCATGAAAAAAAAAAGTACTGCAGTAGTAGTGTGTGGCTATAGTGTGGCATAGCTTGTTGTGCGTTCGTCTGAAATTGCATGAGACGAGATAGCTTGGGTGGGGCTCGACTAATGCTTGAGCACGTCGGGGACGTCGATGGGGTACCGATGGACGCAGGTGGCCCAGGGCCCGTCGGCCGCCACGGGCGCCGGGTGTATGCACTCCCAGGCGGCGCTGTTGCACTTGAACCCGGAGCCGATGCCGATCATCCACACGCGGTCGCCCTTGCGCATGCGCCCCTTTGCCTCGATGTAGGCGAGCTCGTACCACAGCGAGCTGCTCGACGTGTTGCCGAACCGGTGCAGCGTCATCCTCGACGCCTCCACCTGCTCGTCCGACAGCCTGAGGCTGCGCTGGAGCTCGTCGATCACCGCGCGCCCGCCCGCGTGGATGTAGAAGTGCTCGAACGCCGTGCGGAAGTCGGGGATGTACGGCTTGATCCTGCTGCTGCCGACCACCTTGCGCGCCACGAAGGACAGCGCGAATAGCAGCTGCTCCGACGCCGGCAGGACCAGGGGCCCCATGGCCGTGATGTTCGCCGTGAGCGCGTCGCCGGCGGTGACCATCAGGTCCTTGGACAGGTTGATCCCGACGTTGCCGCGGTCGTCCTCCTCCTGGTACACGCATCGGTACGCACTGTCCTTGGCACCGGTCAGCGTCCGCACCACGTGCGCGAGCCGAAACCGCGCGTTGCGGCCGCGGGTGGACAGGAGCACAGCGGCGCCGCCCATCCGGAACAGGCAGTTGGGAAGGAGCATGGCGCGCTCCTTGCCCGTGTAGTAGTTGGGCGTGATGGTCTCCGTGGACACAACCAGCGCGTTGGAGCCCCCAGGCGCGACCTGGAGCAGGTTCCTGGCGAGCTCCACGGAGATGAGCCCCGCGCTGCAGCCCATCCCGGCAAGGTGCACGCTGCGCACGTCCTCGCGGAGCTTGTACCGGCTGACGACCATGTCGGCGAAAGACGGCGTCGGGGCGAAGAGGCTGCAGTTGACGACGAGGATGTCGATGTCCTCCCCGGAGACCTTGGTCTTGGCGAGCAGGTCGTCGATGGCGGAGAAGACGACGAGCTCGGCCTCGTCGCGGGAGGACCCGAGATCGCGTTCCGGCGGGATGTAGTGCTGCGCATCGGGGAGGCAGGTCTCCTCCCCGAGACCGGAGCGCTCGAGCAGCCGCACCATGAACCGGAGGCTGCGCTCGTCGACGCACGTGCTGGCGTGCTCCTGGAACGCGGCGAACGGGACGCGGAGGCCAGGGCTGGGGCAGAAGCACGCGTAGTCCACCATGTACACGGCGCGCGGGCGGAGCCTGAGGTAGACGGCGGCCAGCGCGGCCGGGACGAACGCGGCCAGGAACACGTGCACGGGCCGGAGCTCCCCCGCCTTGAGCATGAGGGGCACTGCCACGATGGGGAGCATGCTGCTCACCAGAAGCCGGTACAACCGCTCGTGCTGGACCGAGGAGCTCATGCGGTCAGTGCGTCCTGCTCTGTGTCGTCTGTGCTGGAGGTGTGTCGCCTCGCCTCACGGTGGTAAGCAATTGAGCCAATGGACCAGCGGTTGTGCACACAACAAGAATGCATGCATTCCAAACACATGAATGTTGTCGTCGTGCAGTGAACCTCTTGCGCTAGCTGGTTGTTTGCATTGCGAGTAGATCTGGGCACTCCGTGCCAGTGTCGTGCGGCAACCACCCGGCTACGCCTGCCGCCTTGGAAACGAAGGATTTGGAGCGGATATCAAGTTATCGACCAAATCATCTCTCAATATGTGTTTCTTCTATCAAAAAAGGCCAAGGACCATATTTTAAGCAGTACACCCCTTAAAATCCCTGCGACCGTGGATCTGCATACCAAATCTACGCCCTGTAGAAGAAAACGCCGGTGATGGCATGTATAACTGTTGGGTTTAATCCCACATCGATTATGGGAGGGACATAACACGATTTATAAGGATGGGGATGTCCCCTTCTAACAGGCTACGCTTTTGGAGGGAGAGGGCCCGAGGCTTCTTATAAGTCTGTGTTGCTCTCCGGTTAGGCCTGGTGACGCAGGTGGGTCAAAAACGCTGGTGTTAGCGGACCCGAGATTGCGTAACAATTGGGTCGGAAACGGTGGTGTTAACGGACCCGAGATTGCGTAACAATAGCACCCATGTTCTGGCCAGATGAAGTTGTGGAACACAAATCTCACACACTTACCGACGAGGTCGAGGCTAACCACGTTGTTTGCCTAGTACGACACCGCAATTGAGATAAACATGTAAAATGCCATCTTCCACATGATTCCTGCACTACTTTGGGAATGAACAGTAGTGGCGGGATGAAAATGCCAAACAGTGGCAGGCCAGGCTCTCAGGGGTGCCCGCCACTAACCTCCCACCACTGCTAACATACCATCAGCGGCGAGCGCATGGGTCTATTGTAGTGGCGGATGAAGTTTAGCGCCCGCCACAACGACTGTAGCTAGCAATTGCTGCATTTCTCACTGTGTGTAGCAGCAGGGGCAGACACTTTTGGCGCCCGTCACCGGTAGTGATCTAGGCCTATAGAAGAATTCCTACCGCAACATCATTTTTTGCTACCGTGGCAACATTTTAATGACGCGGTTGCAACATTTTGTACTTGATCATCACATTGCATTACAACGTCAATAAAATAATTAAGAGTACTAGTGAAGGAAACATATAGTATAAGAAGTGCAGGGCAATAAACATGCACGTCTCAACACATGATGAATAGTTTCACAAGTTGTTTCAAAGCAGTGTGTCTACCAACTTGGCTAGTTGCTGGCAATCGATGACCAAAATATGTCTTCGACTCGGTGAAGTCGTTCTTCGTATGGCTCTGCCTAGCTGTGAAACTTCACGTCCTCATTTACAACCTCCTTGTTGATGATTTTGGCCCACACCTTTTGGAGGTGTTCATGCTCTCTTAATAATTCCCATATGTCCATGTACCTCTCCATCTCCTCGAACCACTTTATGATCTGGCTATGATTACGCAAATGTTGGCTTTTCTTCAAAATGTCGTCCATGATGGCCATGGCACAGTAGCCAGACCTTTGGCAGGTTTTAACATTTGGCTCTTGATGACAATAAGCGCTAGTGATGAACTTGAATTCTGAATGATGTGTGAACGTTTCTTTGAACTTCTTACACTTGCATAGATCATCATTCAGACTCTCCTTTAATATGTTCCAACACTTTTGAGGGTCTCTGTTCAAGTCAAATAAATAAGCCAACCCTTGCGTCGGCATTAGTGCGATTATGATCCATTGGCAGTCCCTGCGAAGAATGTAGAAGAAATCAACATGAATGAGATCATACCACAAGGTCATGTATATGTTTTAGAATAAAGGAGTGAACACTAAAGATTTACTTCTCGCAGTATGGCACGAGATATGCGTCCTTATGCGGATGATTCATAGTCATGCATGGGAACAGGTAGTCTGCGATGAGGTTCTAGCTTGTTGTGGATTCCATGTTGTGACAATGCATGTAAAAAGGATGAGGTAAGGCCACATTAGCATGCCAGAGTAGGGGATCTAAAGCTCGATAAAGTTCCCAAAGCATTGTTAACTGCAGGGAGACTACGCCGACATAGAAGATATTTGCATGGATCACCTCATTAAAGGGCAGATCAAGCGTATTGGTCGGAAACTCCACAACAAAACTATAACCATTTATAACCTTGGTTGTGTAACTTTGTGTACCTTCTTTTGACTTATGTAAAACGTCTTTGCGTAGAACATGAAGTTCGGTCAAGAGATTCTACAACATAGAGTCTGTTAGGCTCACTTCACCGGGCTTATACACATTCCATGTGCGCCTTTCATAGACGACAATAGGCACAAATGGTTTGTCTGTGGATGGTCTAGAATTGTCAAGCTGATCCTTCTCCAATGATGGCGGAATATCTTCGACTATGTTTGTGGCGCGGCAAGGATGAGAATAGGGTCAAGGTTCGCGAAGCCGGGACCGCCATCATTAGCAGACAATCTGCGAGTAATCTCCTCTATATCAATAAGTGGTCACTTAAGTAGGTGGCCCTGCGGGGCCACTTGTTCTAATGTAATGACATCCTCTTGGGGGGGGGGGGGGTTGGGGGTTGAGGCAACGTCCATGATTCAAAGCCCATGATTACCTTTAGCACCTGGACCCTCGTCATGCGTAGTGGTCGAGCAACCCCGTGCATCATTCTAGTACCATCTGTAAACGGGATGACTTGCCCCTGGGAATCCTTGTCGTCACACCATCCACCTTGGCAAACAACCACCATGAGATATATTGTGATGTTGGTGACTGTTAACCGTTACTAGACTGCCTGGCCATTTGGGGAGGACTCGGTGTGCCGTGTGGAAATAGTTCAGCTAAGTTCTTTTGAACTGCTGCGTCTACCCTTGCATCTCCTGTGAGGACTAGTCGTGCTTGCACTTTGGCTTTGATCTTTTCATTAACCCTGCTTTTCATTCTAGCTTTTTTAAGTTCTTTGGTTTTGGGATAGACGTCGTCCCAAGCCTACAATTGTGAGCGTGACAAGATGCGTACATACTAGTGCTTGTGGTGGTATCACATCATAGCCAGATAAGGGACATGACGGGGCCTTGTAATCCTGCTATGTGACACCGCAACAACCTACAACCCAATAATTTCCTGGATATGTGAAAGCACAAGTGCTTCCTGGGTGATTTTGGTAATTAATGACAACATATCTCTTGTTGGACTAACACTTTTACCTAGTATGTTTCAGATAAAGTTCAACAATGAAGTGGCATGGACTACAGGATGTGGAACCCCTTCAAAATGCTAAGGACAAAGGATTGGCCCAAGCTCCAAGCTCAAGACTCTACATTTTATATTTTAGTGATCCAAGATCACATTGAGTCTATAGGAAAGCCAATACTATTAAGAAGGGATGAGGTGTTTCTTAATGGCTTGCTTACTCAAAGTGCTTAGTGATATGCTCCAAAGCCCTCAACCACTTTCTCACTTCCAAATATGTCCTAAACCAAAAATCAAACTCGGCCCCATCGATTCTTTCTATCCGGAGCCACCGAGTTCAGTTGACATAGCCACTGCCAGAAACCCTAATCAGTTCGGTCTCACCGATGGGATCTCGGTCTCACCGAGATGGGCTTGCAAACTCTCTGTTACCTATTGCAATACTTTTGGTCTCACCGAGTTTGCTTGGCCAACTCTCTATTTCACTTATTACCCAAATCGGTCCCACCGAGTTTGAGTAATCGGTCAAACCAAGTTTTGGATTTACCCTAACCCTAGCACATTGGTCCCACCGAGTTGATCTAGTCGGTCCCACCGAAAACCCTAACGGTCACTACGTTTGCTAAATCAGTCCGACTGAGTTTTTCACTTTGGTCTCACTGAGATTGGTAAATTGTGTGTAACGATTAGTTTTCGTGTGGAGGCTATATATACCCCTCCACCCACTCTTCATTCGTGGAGAGAGCCATCAGAACATACCTACACTTCCACTACACATTTTCTTAGAAAGAACCACCTACTCATGTGTTGAGGCCAAGATATTCCATTCCTACCATATGAATCTTGATCTCTAGCCTTCCCCAAGTTGCTTTCCACTCAAATCATCTTTCCACCAAATCCATATCCTGTGAGAGAGAGTTGAGTGTTGGGGAGACTATCATTTGAAGCACAAGAGCAAGGAGTTCATCATCAACACACCATTTGTCACTTCTTGGAGAGTGGTGTCTCCTAGATTGGCTAGGTGTCACTTGGGAGCCTCCGACAAAGATTGTGGAGTTGAACCAAGGAGTTTGTAAGGGCAATGAGATCTCCTACTTCGTGAAGATCTACCGCTAGTGAGGCAAGTCCTTCGTGGGCGATGGCCATGATGGGATAGACAAGGTTGCTTCTTCGTGGACCCTTCGTGGGTGGAGCCCTCCGTGGACTCGTGCAACCGTTACCCTCCGTGGGTTGAAGTCTCCATCAACGTGGATGAAAGATAGCACCACCTATCGGAACCACGACAAAAACATCCGTGTCTCCAATTGCGTTTGAATTCTCCAAACCCTTCCCTTTACATACTTGCAAGTTGCATGCTTTACTTTCCGCTGCTCATATACTCTTTGCATTCTTGCTTGATATGTATTGTGTTTGTTAAACTAGTGCCTAAACTCCACTTCAACTTAAAGAAATTAAAATCTAAAACTTTTGGCACTTAGTGTCTAATCACCCCCCCTCTCTAGACACCTCTTCTCGATCCTTTCAATATGCCCATCCATATTCCATGGCATGTGAGCACACGCGGATCCCCATCCCTCCATGGAAAGAGAAATAAAGGCCAAAATCCCGAGCTGACAGCTTGTCCCGGCCAGGTCCGCCTACCATGGGCTCCACCTGTCGGTGCAGAAGCAACACAACTATTTGATTAGATCAACTGTTCAGATTGGTCGGGTGTGAACTAAGCATTCACCAAGTCCAATTTTTATAGAAGTAGAAATATATTTTTGCTGAGTTATTTCAGTTGAATTGAGAACCTTTTCACATGAAAAAGCTTTGGATGTTCAAAAATATAAACTATGAGAAGTTGGATCTTCAAAGCCAAAGTCCTACAGTACCAAGGATCCGAAATCTCTGCTCCTAAAGGGGGAGTTGGTAGGCTGGTATGGTTTATTTTCGTCCCACCTCACACCACCCCTCCCACTGGTTTTATCTCTTTAGAAATAATAAAAAATACCATTCCACCACTCCTCCCACCACCGAGCACCAAATCAATTTCGAAATCAAGCGATTAATGCAATTAATAGGTAGCTAATTAATTATACATGCAATTAATTAAGTATGTTTAAGTAAAAAATCACATCAAGTCAATTTGGCAATCAAGCCATTAATGCAATTATAGGCAGAAAATCAATTACATGTGCTATTAATTGAGTCTTTTTAAGTAGGGATTTTTCACGGCAAATCGGCCATCAAATTAATCTGGAAATCAAGACATTCATGCTATTAATAGGCAGACAATTCATTACACATGCAACTAATTAAGTATATTAAGTACGGATTTTTCACATCAAATCAATTTAGAAATCAAGCCGTGATAGAGGCGAAGGTGCCCCGATGTTTCGATGAGACGGTGGCTATCATTTTCTGTTGGAGTCGACCTTGACGATCCAGCTACGAACGTACGGGACATCGTGCCTTAGCAATTGCTAAACCAACTTCCGAGGGGTTATTGACCGCGCCGGAGCACGATCACCCTGACCACGAGGGTCTGTTTCCTACGAGAAAACGAAGAACACGCAAGAAACTGAGATTCCAATCTGGATATTGCGAATATAAGAGGAAAGATTTATTAATGAAGGTAGGGTTCTGTGACGCCTTTGTCTAGTGGTTGAACACAAACGAAGTACGCGAAGTTACAGCTATGGCGAACTTTTAATCTAAACAAAACTCAAAATCTAAACGACGCCTAAGGGTTGTATATATGGAGAAGACGGGGGAATTTCGTGGCCCTTGGAGGAGGGGTTCGAAACCAACCCTAACTCTTGTTTCCCCACACATACGGACTCTAAAAACAGCCTATACTTAAGTATTTTGAAAATACATGGGCCTGACCCAATAATAAGGTGACGCAGCACCTAGAATAGCCTCTAAAACGAAAATTATGAAGTGGCATCTTGTATATTTCGTCCAAGGCTTCATGCACTCATTATGGTGGCTTCAATGACCTGAAATCATCACTTGAAACTCCGTTCTTGTTTCCCTTGCGCATGCCATCAACTCCATGCTTGTTCTTGCTCCAATGATCATCCTTCTCCAAGCTAGGCCCTTCATTTGTAAGCAAAACAAATGTATCCAATTTAGGCAACATCATATTCTCATGAACATTAGAATCATTAGCAAGAAACGGAAGTACCTGATAATTTGATTGACGTGCGCGAGCTCTAGTAATTGGTTCAGTATGTATAGCAGCAGGGGCTGTGGGTGTAACAATGGTATTGATGTCCTCATCATCCTCCCCTTCTTGAAATGAAGTAGTCCTCGACGGAAGCTCATCTTCCTCACCGAAATAAGGCTTCAAATCTGCATTTATAAAAGTTGGACTAACCCCAAAATCTGCAGGCAGCTCAAGTTTATATGCATTATCATTTATTTTCTCTAACACCTTAAAAGGACCATCAGCACGTGGCATTAGCTTTGATTTGCGCAAATTATGAAATCTATCCTTACGCAAATGTAACCAAATAAGATCTCCAGGTGCAAACACAACATGTTTTCTATCCTTTTCTCCAACAAGTTTATATTTAGCATTCATACGCTCAATGTTTTCCTTAGTTAACTCATGCATTTTTAAGAACAATTCAGCACATTTTTTAGCATCAAAATTAACCTTCTCCGAAGATGGAAGAGGCAACAAATCAATGGGTGCACGAGGTAGAAAACCATACACAATTTGAAAAGGGCACATCATAGTAGTAGAATGCAACGAATGATTATAAGCAAATTCAATATGAGGCAAGCATTCTTCCCACATTTTCTTATTATTCTTCAAAACAGTCCTAAGCATAGTAGACAATGTTCTATTGACTACATCAGTTTGGCCATCAGTTTGAGGGTGACAAGTAGTACTAAAAAGCAATTTAGTCCCCACCTAGCCCATAAACATCTCCAAAAGTGGCTAAGAAATTTAGTATCACGATCTGAAACAATAGTATTTTGCACACCATGCAAGCGAATAATTTCATGAAAGAACAAATCAGCAACATTAACAGCATCATCAATTTTATGACATGGTATAAAGTGTGCCATTTTCGAGAATCTATCCGCGACAACCAAGGTAGTCAGAGTCGGGATTCGGAGTTGGATCGATTTTCCTTAGACAGAATCGAGTCGTAGTATTGAGTCGTGGAATCGAGGATTCTACTAGATTTACTCAAATAAGATATTTTGTATCCACGGAAGAGATTTATATGGGTTCTATAGAGTTTTGACACTAAATATGGAGCAAAGACGTACACATCAATGCTAGTTCTATTCCACTTCTTTTATGGCTAACCTACTATTAGCTTGGATGTATGTAACATATATGAGAGGCAAATATATAAAACATTGAAATCTTTGACGCATGAAATTTACTTACGAGTTTTTTACAATACGTGAATAGCCGATCACTTGTATATCCACCCTGTAGTGTTTAACCTTGAAGGGTCTTGCTCTCCTTCTCTGATTAATCTTGATGCATCCTCCTTCCCACGCCAATTCCATTTGTCGACAAGTCTGATCCTAAATTTTGATCTAGGTTTTGAGAGCCAGATCAAAGGTGTCGGCGCCTAAGCATTTGGGCTTGGGAGGGGAATAAAGGGCCATGAGGCATGCAAAAATGGTTTGGATGATGGCATACTATTCTGCTACAACTAAACAAACGGCTTAGATAAATTAGTAGAATCGGGCATAGTCCATACCACAGTCGGGATTCTACAGTTTTGTACATGATTCTATGATTTGGATCGCGATTCAACATGGATTCTACCAGATCCGGATTCATAGTGGGACTTGGATCAACATGGTTCCGTAGGGTCGTGAAGTCGTAGGGTTCTAGGAGTCGAGTCGGGATTCTGACTACCTTGGCGACAACAAATATGCTTTCCCTCCCCTTCTTTGTTCGAGGTAAACCTAAAACAAATTCCATAGATATATCCTCCCAAGGAACACTAGGTATAGGCAAAGGCATATATAAACCATGAGGATTTAGCCGCGACTTAGCTTTTTGACATGTATTGTAGCGAGCAACAAGACGGTCAACATCCCGTCTCATCTTTGTCCAAAAGAAATGTGTAGCAAGTATAACCTCTGTCTTCTTCATGCCAAAGTGCCCCATTAATCCTCCTCCATGCGCCTCCTGCAACAACAAAAGACGAACAGAGCTAGCTGGAATGCATAGCTTGTTAGCACGAAACACAAATCCATCGTTAACGACGAACTTGCTCCATGTTCTACCTTTTTTACAATTCTGCAACACATCTTTAAATTCAGCATCATGCGCATATTGATCTTTGATGGTCTCCAAACCAAATATTTTAAAGTCAATTTGTGAAAGCATAGTATAATGACGAGACAATGCATCAGCAATAACATTTTCTTTACCCTTCTTGTGTTTAATGACATAAGGGAAAGTATCAATGAATTCAACCCATTTAGCATGTCTATGGTTCAGTTTTGCTTGACTTTTAATATGTTTCAAAGATTCATGATCAAAATATATAACAAATTATTTGGGCCATAAATAATGTTGCCATGTTTCTAAGGTCCGAACAAGAGCATATAATTCTTTATCATAAGTAGAATAGTCCAAACTAGGCCCACTCAATTTTTCAGAAAAGTATGCAATAGGTTTGCCATCTTGTAATAACACAACTCCTAATCCAATTCCACTGGCATCACATTCAAGCTCAAAAGTCTTATTAAAATCAAGAAGTTTGAGTAAAGGAGCATGGGTCAACTTATCTTTCAATACCGTGAATGCTTCTCCCTGTGCGGTACCCCAAACAAAAGACACATCCTTCTTTGTAAGCTCATTGAGAGGTGCAGCAATGGTGCTAAAATCTCTCACAAAACGCCTATCAAAACCAGCAAGTCCAAGAAAACTACTGACTTGTGTGACCGTTTTGGGCTGCGGCCAACTCTCAATAGCTTCAATCTTGACTTTATCAACTTCAATTCCTTGTGGAATAACAATATAGCCAAGAAAAGATACTCAGACGGTGCAAAAAGGTCCACTTCCCAAGGTTACCAAACAAACATGCATCACGTAGAGCAATAAAAACAGCACGTGAATGTTCTAAATGTTCTTCCAAAGATTTGCTATAAATCAATATATCATCAAAATAGACTACCACAAATGGTCCAATGAAAGCACGTAAAACTTCGTTCATTAGTCTCAGGAAAGTACTAGGTGCATTAGTTAACCCAAAAGGCATGACTAACCACTCATATAAACCAAACTTAGTTTTAAATGTTGTTTTCCATTCATCTCCTAATTTCATATGAATTTGATGGTATCCACCACGCAAATCAACTTTGGAGAATATTGTAGAGCCACTCAATTCATCCAGCATATCATCTAGCCTAGGAATAGGATGATGATAACGAATAGTAATATTATTAATGCCTCTACAATCAACACACATACGCGACGTACCATCCTTTTAGGAACTATTATAATAGGAACAACACAACGACTAAGAGATTCACGTATATAATCTTTGTCGAGCAACTCCTGTACTTGATGTATAATCTCCTTCGGATTGGTACAATATGGTGCACGGTTGGGTAGCGATGCACCGGGAATTAAGTCAATTTGATGCTCAATCCCTCGAATAGGTGGTAATCCCGGTGGCAACTCTTGTGGAAAGACGTCAACGAACTCCTGCAAAATGTTAGTAACAATAGGGGGCAAAGAGGAAGGCACGTCCTCGAATGAAAATAATGCCTCTTTGCACACAAAAGCATAGCAAATAAATTTGCTGAAATCTAGCTCATCAGCATTAGATTTTTGTGGCAAGTAAACATGCACTTTTAAATTTAATTTCAGAAACAACACTAGATGGTTTATTATCAGGTTTCATGTGTTGCTCAAATTCTTTTGCCACAATCTGATTTTCACTCTTATTTTTCTCATGTTTTGCTTTATTAGCTCTATTAATATCATCTTTCAAAATGGAATCAGGAGTCATAGGAAGCAAAGTAATATTTTTATCCTTATGAACAAGAGTATACTGATTGTTTCTACCATGGTGTACAAGATTTTTATCAAATTGCCATGTTCTACCAAGTAATAAGGAACATGCTTGCATAGGTACCACATCACAATCAACATAATCAACATATGTAGATATACTAAAATACACACGAACAGTACATGTTACCTTAACCTTGCCGCTGTTGTTGAACCATTGGATGTAGTAAGGATGTTGATGTGGTCTTGTGGTGAGAGATAGATTCTCCACCATCTCCATGCTAGCCAAGTTATTGCAGCTCCCTCCATCTATGGTGACTTGAACAGAATGTTCCTTCACAACTCCCTTTGTATGGAACAAATTATGCCTCTGATTTTTCTCAGCTTGTGTAACCTGCATACTCAAAACATGTTGAGCAACTAAACATTCATACCTATCAGCATCTTCAGTAGCCATGTATTGTGTCTCATGATCAGAATCATCTCCACCGTGTTCTTCACTTGTAATAAGAGTCAAAGTCTCCTCATCATAGTCACTAGCGGACTCATACCCACCATCCTCAGTAACAATCATCACACGCTTAGATGAGCATTGTCTCGCATAATGACCTCCACCCGTGCAACGACGACAAATAATATCATGTGTTTTCCCTATTGATGCCATGGATGAAGAAGAGCTCTGTGCAGGCCCAGAAGGTTTGCTCTTGGCAGATAGTGATGGTTATGCCTACTTTCTTGTATCATGCTTGGCGGTGGCAGCCGGCGGAGGTGCCGGTGCAGCAGAACATGTGGAAGTAAAGGATGCACGCGGTGTCCATGATGAAGGTCGACCTGTAGAAAAGTTAGTTCGTGCCAATGCTTGTCGATCCTGCACTTCACGTTCATTTTTACAATCAAGATGGAATAAACGAGTGATATTATTATACTCCTTATACTATAGAATGGTCTGAATCTCTTTATTTAATCCACCCATAAAACATGCAAGTATAGCTTCATTATCCTCAACAATACCACATCTAATCATGCCAGTTTATAATTCCTGCTAATATTCTTCTACAGAATTGTTTCCTTGTCTTAAACGCTGCAATTTTTGAAGTAATTCACGTTGATAATATGGTGGAACCCAACGAGTACGCATAGCAGTTTTCAAAGCTGCCCAAGTAGCTGGAATATGATATAATCTACAATGTTCAGACCACCAAACACATGCAAAGCTAGTGAAAGCACAAACAACAGCAGGAACACGTCTCTCCTCAGGATATAGTAAACATGTAAATCATTGTTCAGTTTCTAACTCCCAAGTAAGATATATATCAGGAACATATCTACCCTCAAATGGTGGAATATCCAATTTTAGTTTAGGAAGAGTCATGATCTCGTACCTCAGGTGGTGCACTCGTACCGTTGCGATGATATGCAAGAGGATGACCTGGTGATAGTGGTGCTGGTGGTTGCACATAGTTCTGATTTTGATCAACCTCATCCTCGTAATGGTCCTCCACGTATGCAGTAGCCGCAGGAGCTACAAAAGAATTAACAGTAGGTACAGCGGCACCAGAAGTTTGACCAGGCTCAAGGGGAACGCGCTGTGCTCGTCCCACTTGATTTGGAAGGCGTTGTTGTTGTTGTTGTTGTTGTTGTTGTTGTTGTTGTAGAGGTGTGACAGGTGCAGCGGGCGGTGGTTGTGGAAGACGCGCAAGCAATTCATTAAAATTGTTATCGAGCTTTGTTTCGAACACCTACTCAATGCCATCTATCTTCTCCATGGCCTCTTCAAATCTATTTAGCACATCTTCCACCTGTCCACTCATCATTTGCTGAAACTTATCATGTAACTCTTTGTTCGTCACGTTCTCCCAGTCAGTCTCGTCGGCTTGTGATCCTACCATGGTTAGCAACAATAGAAACACACATGAATATGATCCTACAGACTATTAGGAAGTGGTGCTGGTGTGTCACAAATCCGTCAAGCAAATATCAAAATCTTACCAGTTCTTACCAAGCAGCAGGTGGTGATCATCAACCGTTGTAGTCAAAACTCTCAAAAGCTTAAATAGAGCGATTGCCAGGGAGAGTCAGACACACGACGTAGATGTATGTGGAGATGGGAAGACTTATAATATGGTAGCAAAAAGGGTCAACAATAATCAATTCAGAGATGCAAAAGTTGAATAAAAGCTCAACGACAGTATTGTGTTGGTCCTAGGCTAGACCGTACCAGAGACGCGAGCCTAGAACACGAACAAAATCATAGCGCGACACGTAAACAAGTGAGGAGCACTCTCTGATTTTTTTTTCCTTGTTTTCACTTTTTTTTTGCACTTCTTTTTTCCTTTTTTGCTCCGCAATATTTTTTTTTCGAAAAAGTCTACAAATGGTCTCAAAACTGCCTAGCCAGAATTTTTCAGACTTAGTTTTTTTTAAACTGGAACTATTTTTCTACTATGGGTATCAAGAAAGTTCGGGAGTCCTAATTTTTCATGACTCGGAGTATGGCGTGATCTGAAAATCCAAAACAGAGTAACAAAATACTGGACTCGGACTAGGACTGAAGGCGGAGATGAATCTGGTGGAACTCGGACAGGTGGCGGCGATGAATCTGGTGGAACTCAGACTGGTGGCGGATATATGTTGCAGGTGGACTTGGATTGGCGTGATGGCGGCGAATAGGTGGTGGCGTATATGGACTCGGATTGGCGGTGAATATGTGGTGGTGGTATATGGCAGTGGCGATGAAGTTGGTGCGGTGGTGGTATACGGCAGCAGCGATGATGATGATGATGATGCGGTGGTGATATATGGCAGCGGCGATGATGATGATGATGATGATGATGCGGTGGTGATATATGGCAGAGGCAACGTGAGAACCTGTGAACAGAACTCGAAACTCTAAAGGACTAGACGCTAAGACCAGCAACTTGACACGACGATGCAACCACAAATTCAACAAAGCAAATACAGAAAAGCATTATGCAAAGGCTCAGATTGGTTCGGATAGGATGAACTAACCTTAATTTTTTTTGGCTTTTTCATGAACTATAGGTATGAAGAATAAACTCGATCTAAACTACGAAAATTTGTAAAATCTCACCAAGCAACCTGGAAATCTGATACCACTTGATAGAGGCGAAGGTGTCCTGATGTTTCGATGAGACAGTGGCTATCATTTTCTGTGGGAGTCGACCTTGACGACCCGACTACGAATGTACGAGATGTCGCGCCTTAGCAATCGCTAAACCAACTTTTGAGGGGTTATTGACCACGCCGAAGCACGATCAACCTGACCACGAGGGTCTATTTCCTGCGAGCAAACGAAGACCAAGCAAGAAACTGAGATTGCAATCTGGATATTGCGAATATAAGAGGAAAACTTTATTAATGAAGGTGGGGTTCTGTGACACCTTTGTCTGGTCGTTGAACACAAATGAAGTACGCGAACTTGCAGCTATGGCGAACTTTTAATCTAAACAAAACTCAAAGTCTAAACGACGCCCTAAGGGCTATATATATGGAGGAAGAGGGAGAAATTTCGTGGCCCTTGGAGGAGGGGTCCGAAACCAACCCTAACTCTTGTTTCCCCACACATACAAACTCTAAAAACAACATATACTTAAGTATTTCGAAAATACATGGTCCTGGCTCAATAATAAGGTGACACAGCATCTAGAATAGCCTCTGGACGAAAATTATGAAGTGACATCTTGTATATTTCGTCCAAGGCTTCATGCACTCATTATGGTGGCTTCAAAGTCCTGAAATCATCACTTGAAACTCCGTTCTTGTTTCCCTTGCGCATGCCATCAACTCCATGCTTGTACTTACTCCAATGTTCATCCTTCTCCAAACTAGGCCCTTCATTTGTAAACAAAACAAATGTATCCAATTTAGGTAGCATCATATTCTCATGAACATTAGAATCATTACCAAGAAACGGAAGTACCTGATAATTTAATTGGCGTGTGCGAGCTCTAGTAATTGGTCCAGTTTGTATAGCAGCAGGGATTGTGGGTGTAACAATGGTATTGATGTCCTCTTCAAGCCACTAATGCAATTAATGAACAGACAATTAATTATGTGTGCTATGATATCTATCAATATTTCTCCTATATAAGAATTCTAATATCCCACCTAAAACATTCACCAAAAGCACACAACTCTTGCATTACCAATTTTATATTAATTGAAAAATCCAAGAGCCCTGCTAGTGTCGCTAAGAGAAAAGGTATACATAGCAATGGCGAAACTCCTAAGCATAATGTTGGTCCTTGCCATCGTATCAGTAACCGTATCTGCTGACGAATGCGAGCAGGACCGAATAGACATGAAACGGGAGTGTCGGCGCTACCATACATGGCCAGCTGAGCCAAAACTCATCCCATCAGAGGCATGTTGCGCCATGTGGCAGAGGGCAAGCGTACCTTGCCTTTACAAAGATGTCAACAAGGATAAAATGAAGGTATTATGCATGGAGAAGGTTGTGTTTGTCGTCAAGTATTGCAAGATGTCATTCACGCCTGGATCCAAGTGTGGAAGTAAGTGAAATTAATGCTATGTTAGCCATATTCAAACAATACAATTTGGATTTATGCATATTTCTTCATGTTATATAGAGATGCTCTTTTGAATTCATATGATTGACAATTTTTTTGGTATTGAATGTTTTTTCAGTCGACACCATTCCTAATCATGCTTGATATATGGGTACTATGAGGAGGAAGCAATGGATTTAGTTCATTTTTCTGCCTTCACTATAACTTCCTTCTAAGATCTATAATGTGAGGGCTTGAGCTGAGAAATGTTTGTCCTGCACAAACTTTGTAAAAAAATAGTTTGAAACTTATAATAAAGTTTTCTCCTTATATATCATCGTATCTTTCAAGGTGTAGGTTCTCCCACACAATTTGTTGATTTGCTGAGATTTGTAATTTGCTCCATGCTTTCTTGGAGAAGTCTAGCTGAGAGCACAATTGAGAAGATACTAAAAATTCCTCAATAAACTTCTCTTTTCCAGGCATGTTTACAAAAGACCCATCATAAGTCACAATAAAAAACCCACCATGTTTGATGTATTGCATACGAATGTTTTAAATTGTTGTGAAAAAGCTTCTCAAGTGGACTTTGCTTCTGGCGTCCACTGTGATGTCAGAACCTCTAGCTCAACATTATATTTTACTAGTATAGTACCCCGTGCATCGCTATGTATCGATCATACATACTATAATTGATCATACATACTATAATTTCTTAATCAAAATAGATGCGGTGTAAGGCCTGAACCCGGACAGAAGCGGATAACAATGCAGCCAGCCGGACTTATCATAAAACCTGGCATTATTTTAGACCCAAGCGCGACCATAATTAGTTGTTAGGCAAAATTTCTGCAAAACGCAGAAAAAGATAGGAAAAGCCTTAAGAATTTTTTTGAAGCACTGACGAAGCATTATTATTGTTGTCGGCGGAGTCAATAAAATTTGGTTCTTATTTAAGGTAATCATGTCAGTTTGATTTTGCTATCTTTTTAGTCTTTCTATTGTTCATTTTTCTGTTTTCCTTTTGATTTTCTTTTTTTATTCTGTTTTTCTTTTTCATTTTTATTCTTGTTTTTTCAATTTGCGAAAATATTTTAAATTCGTGATATTTTTCTTTTTTATTTCCCTTTTTCGTTTTAAAATTGCAAATATATTTTTTCAAATTCTTAAACAAATTTTGAAATTGTGAACAGTCTTTTGAAATCATTAACAGTTTTTCATACACATGATTTTTTTTGAAATTACGTACTTTTTACTTTTCACTATTTTGCGAATTTTGTTTTGAAATTCGGGAACATTTTTTGTTCATTGAATTTAAAAAAATGTTCATCAATGTAAAAAAAATGTTCAACAATTCAAAAGGGTTCATCATATTCATTGTTTGTTCAGATGATTTAAAACATGTTCATTAAAAGTCAAAATTTGTTCATTCAATTGCAAAAATGTTTATCAAATTACAATTTTTATATAGATTTTCCGAAATGCTCATCAAATTCAAAGAAAATTAATTGAAATGAAAATTTCTTCATCCATTTTTGCCAAAAAAAATGTTTTTGAAAACAATTTTCGTTCATAAATTTCAACCAAATGCTCATTGAATTTAGAATTTGTTCATGACATATAAAAATGTTTATCATTATAAAAAATTTGTTCGTGAAAATTCAAAAAGTTCATTCTTTTAAATCGCCAACATTTTTTGAATCAAAGAACTTTTTTTGGCAATACACAATTCAAAATGTTTTTAAATTTTCGAACCAATCCCGTATTATTTTAATATATAATAAAAAAAAGAAAAAAGGAAAAATAAAAACGAAAACGAAAATAAAAGTGGGTGCCCCGGCCCGCGCATGGGCCGGCCCAACATGCTCCATCAGATGTTTTTAGAATGTTTTACGTTTTTTCGTCCGTCACCGTTTTACATTAAAAAAATAAAAATTACTCTATATCGGACTCGAACCATGTCCATTTAGTTTCAGCAGCACAACACCAACCAGTCCACCTACCAAAATACTGCACACAGTAGGTAGGAAGCTCTCTATTTATATGCTTTCTTAGCGCGCGCCCTATTGGGCCGGCCCATTAGCGGGGAGCCCCTATTTTCTTATTCCATTTTCGTTATTTTTTCCTTATTTAAAATAATTTGGGATTTCAGAAAATTTTCAGAAGGGAATGTGAATTTTGAAAATGTTTCAGAAAACCATGAGCCCTGTTAGGCTGGCCCATGTGCGGGGAGGGACGACACCAGTTTTATTATTTTGTTTTTGCTTTTTATTGTTTTCTTCTTGAAAATAATTTGGGATTTTAGAAATGTTTCAAATTTTAAAAGAAAATGTAAAATTTTAAAAATGTTTCAGAAGTAGTAAAATGTTCATGAATTTGAACAAAGATTTCACGAATTTAAAACATGTTCATGAATTTTTAAAACAATCTTCACAAAATTAGAAAAAATAATCATGAATTACGAAAAAAAGTTCATCAGTTCAAAAAATGTTCGGTGATTCAAAATCGTCATACATAGTAATTATTATATATCAATATTATATACTAATTATTATATATCAATATTAAAGGAAGGAATGATTCTTCCCTCCAATTTTAGTTTCATCCATCATCTATCTCCCAATGGACCACAAGACATTTCTGTTTCTCCTACACGTGGGCCGAGCTAGGCTGCTCCACACTTTTTTCTTTCTTTGATTCAGTTGTGGATCAGCGAAAAATAATATGTTTTTGTTTCGTCCCTACATGGGTTGAGATGGCCCTATTCCAAAACATCTTTTTCTCTCTTTTCAATTGATCGTGGCATGGACGTGAGAATGGAATCACGAAGTCGCAAACTGAACTGTAATCATTTTGCAAAGACAGCATGATTGAAAGCATCATTCTTTTCTATTTTGGGAAAATTTGTTGTGGGTCATAAATCAAATAATGATTTATATTTTAGCCTAGACTAGGGAACTTAATTAAATTTTCTCCCGTTGTAACGCACGGGCATTTTTGCAACGCACGGGCATTTTTGCCAGTTTATAAAATAGCACGTTTTTTCTCGTACCTTGATAAAATAGCACACCTTTCTTTTCATTTTGCTAGATGGCACACTTTTTCTTCATGGCTAGATAAAATGGCACAAACTGACTTTTCTCTCAATTCTCAGATATGGGGCTACATGTCATAATATCTTGGACGATTTTGCCCTTTGGTCTTTTTTGCCTGGTTAACTGGGCGATCGATCAAACCAGGGAAACGAGCGAGGAAGACAGGCCGCCGCCTCGCCGGCTTCCGCACACATGCACTGTTGGAAATATGGAAGGTATTACAATTAATATAATTCCGAATTTATGTGAGACTTATGACAAGGACAGATCTAATAGATTTATACATGCAATCACATAGATGAAATCTAGCAGAGTAAATGAAATCGGCATGGACTGAAGTTCCATAACAAGATCACATAAATATAACCGATCACAAAGGATATCTTACAGCGGGGTTGATGATGAGATCACAGTGAAGACGGGGATGTCGATGGAGAGTTGATGATGAACTGATCGCAATGCAGACGGACGTAGTCAAAGAAGATTGAGCAGCCGTGCGGATGCACTGCCCAAAAACTTTATCGCCCGGCTACCCGTGCAGGTCGCCGATGCCGGGGAAAGTCCGGAGACTACTGCTCTCCTCGCCCTGCTGCACGGCAGGGAGAGGATCGGCGAAGGTCGACGGCGGCGGCACAGATGAGAACGGGTTAGGGTTGTGTTTTTGTTCGAGTGTCTCTGGCGAGAAGGACGTCTCCCTCTTATAGACTCGGATGGATAAACCACACGCAGCACGATCTGCCTATATCCTAGGATTCGCCCCCTGGGATATCTCCATCACGAATGAACCTGTAACCGCACGCAAACGTGCGAGTCTATCCTCGGTTCGTGCGTGAGACAGACGCGGGTGGATAAGAGTAAAAACTGCGCGATAAAAATAACAAAAAATGCATTTTATTAGGCCACGGTCGCGCTCGCCTCGCCAAAGTCACAAGTCACAAGTCACGCGTAATTAAACGCGAATAAATGCGAAATGCGAGCGAGCGCGCGCGCGTGTGCGCGTGTGGTGTACACTTGCATCTTTAGTCATCCCAATCAATGAAACCATGAGAGGCCCCCTTATAAGTAGGTAAAACTCTTGCTCCCTTAGCGATGTGGGACTAAACTCCCACATGGCTGTCCACCCCCTTGACTTCTCTCCAAATCTGAAATTAATTTGGGCCCAATCTCTGTATAAAGCCCATTAATTCCAACAATCCCCACCAAGAAGTCAAGGTCTGCAATTTTCTCTCATCTGGCTTTTATATACCAGTTTTAAAAGTATAGACCCGTCTCGGGTTGAACTATACCTAGCACTCCATGACCCACTCCTCTTACAACTAGGCAATGGACACTGCCTTGAATTGCCAGTCTTGTGTAGAAGAGATTCACCTGAAGGCATCACTGATACTAGGCCGCCTTGATCCACGCTTAAGGTTTGGAGTGTTACGGTCGTGCTCCCTAGTCCTTTAGTGAGCTCATTAGAGATCACCCAAATATCATGTACTGCGACCTCACAGCTAAGCTCACATAGGTGTGTTCTTTCAAGAATACCCTGCACGACAGTATCTTTCTGAAGTGTTTCGGCATTAGAACATATTAAGACAGAAGTCAGCCTCCCATGCAGTACTTAGAGTACTCATCTCAGCGGGAAATGGAAGATACATATGTACTCTCTCCTGTTGCTCCAACAACTTGTTTTTCCCTTTTCCTAATTCACGGGATCTCCGATCACATAGGCCGGGTTTCTGTAGTTGTGCAACTCAGGTGGGTCTCAAGCCCATTTCCCTTGATGCTCCATCTATCACTGAACGTGATAGCCCCTTTGTAAAGGGATCCGCCAGGTTTTTGGTAGTGTTAATATAATCAATGGCGATCACTCCTTTACGTCTCAAATTCCTAACGGATTTGATGCGCCATTTCACATGTCTTGATGACTTCAGATTGTCCTTCGAACTTTTAACCTTAGTGATCACGGTTTGGTTATCACAGTTCAGAAGGATTGCCGGAATTGGTTTTTCAACCATTGGCAAATCACTCAAGAGTTCACGCAGCCACTCTACCTCAACAGTGGCTGAGTCAAGTGCTACAAGTTCAGCCTCCATAGTAGACCTCGTCAAGATAGTTTGCTTGCGAGACCTCCAAGAGATTGCAGCACCGCCAAAACTAAATATATATCCACTAGTGGCTTTGATCTCACCTGCATCTGAGATCTAGTTAGCATCAATATACCCTTCCAGTACATCAGGGTACCCTGTATAGTGGAGCCCATACGTTGTGGTTCCTCTCAAATACCTCATTACTAGTTCCAGCGCAATCCAGTGATCATTTCCCGGATTTGAATTAAACTGGCTCAATTTGCTAACCGCAAATGAAATGTCAGGTCTAGTTGCAGCAGCAAGGTACATGAGAGAACCAACTATTTGGGAGTATTTTAGTTGCTCGACCCCTTGTCCTCTGTTCTTACGAAGCATTAGACTTGGGTCATAGGGAGTTGGAGATGTTCTAGAGTCCTCAAAACCAAACCGACTCAGGATTTTCTCCACATAATGAGACTGACTTAATGTAATCCCATTCTCATTCATTTGCAGCTTTATGTTTAAAATAACATCCGCCTCTCCCAAATCTTTCATATCAAAGTTTTGAGACAGAAAGGATTTAACATCATTTATAACATCCATATCGGTCCCAAAAATTAATATGTCATCAACATATAAGCATAAGATTACACCCTTACCCCCACCATATTTATAGTACACACATTTGTCTCCTTCATTCACCACAAAGCCTGCCGAAGTGAGAGTTTTGTCAAATTTTTCATGCCACTGCTTCGGCGCCTGCTTGAGGCCATAGAGTGATTTCTTCAATCTACACACCATGTTCTCTTGCCCGGTTGCTACAAAACCATCAGGTTGCTGCATATAAATTTCCTCATCAAGCTCTCCATTTAGGAAAGCCGTCTTCACATCCATTTGATGGATTAGGAATTTATAAGATGCTGCTAAAGCAATCAGCACCCGAATTGTAGTCATCCTAGCAACAGGCGAGTATGTATCAAAGAAATCCTCACCTTCCTTTTGGGTAAAACCCTTGGCCACGAGTCTAGCCTTATACTTTTCAATGGTCCCATCAGGTCTTAACTTCCTTTTAAATATCCATTTGCAACCAATAGGTTTACAACCCATCGGTCGTGGACAGATTTCCCATGTTCCGTTAGTGAGAATGGAATCCATTTCACTTTGGACTGCCTCCTTCCAATCATCAGCATCTAGGGATGCCTATGCTTCAGAGAGAGTTCTGGGAACATCATCCACGAGGTACACAGCGAAGTCATCTCCAAAGGACCTTTTAGTCCGTTGTCTCTTGCTCCTTCTGGGAGCTACTTCGCTACCGTCCTCCTCAGTTGGATTATACAGAGTTACAAAAGGAGTACTTTCCGGTTCAGGCTCGGGTTCAAATTCTCTTTGTATAGTTGGTTGACTAGTGGATGCTCTATTTTCCTTCATTGGAAAGATGTTCTCAAAGAAGGTAGCGTCTCGAGATTCTATCACAGTGTTAGTGTGCACATCAGAAAACTTGGACTTGACTACCAAGAACCTATAAGCGTTGCTATTATGTGCGTAACCTAGAAAGATACAATCAACAGTCTTAGGTCCCAATTTTCGTTTCTTGCATACAGGTACATTAACCTTGGCTAAACAGCCCCAAGCACGTAAGAAACGCAGAGTTGGTTTGTGTCCTTTCCATCCTTCATGTGGAGTTGTATCTCCTTTTGATGAAGGAACCCTGTTGAGAACATAACATGCAGCCAACGCAGCCTCTCCCCACCACGACTTAGCTAAACCGGCACTGTCCAACATGGCATTTACCAAGTCCGTAAGTGTTCGGTTTTTGCGTTCAGCCACTCCATTTGATTGGGGCGAGTAGGGAGGGGTTACCTCATGGATAATTCCATGCTCCGCACAAAATTCAGCAAACTCATGTGAGACATACTCTCCCCCTCTGTCAGACCTTAAGCGGTTGTCTTCTTCTCTAATTGGTTTTCTACCTCAGCTTTGTAGATCTTAAAGCAGTTCAACGCCTCATCTGTCGTTTTTACTAGATAAATATGACACCACTTCGTCGCATCATCTATCAATGTCATCATATATCTTTTCCCTGCCTTAGTCAAAACTCCATTCATCTCACACAAATCTGAATGGATTAAATCTAGAGGTGAAAGGCTTTTCTCCCCAATAGGTTTACACGGTTTTCGGGGTTGCTTTGCTTGCACACAAGCCTGACACTTAGATCCATGGACTATCAAGACATTTGGAATTAAATTAAGCTTGCATAACCGAACAATGCGATCAAAATTTATATGGCATAAACGAGAGTGCCAAACATCAACATCTCCAACATTTATTCCAGAATGTGAAGAAAAAGATAAATTGTTTACGACATTACAGTCGTCTAGAATAGAAAGGCGGAACAAGCGTCCGCTGTTATAGCCTTTTCCAATAAACAAACCAAATTTCGAAATAACAAACTTATTCGACTCAAACACCAGCTTGTAGCCATCACGGCACATCAGTGAACCAGAAAGCAGGTTCCTATTTATTCCTGGGACATGCCGGACGTTCTTCAGCGACAAAGTCTTCCCCGAGGTAAGCCTCAGGTCAACTCTACCGGTTCCACGAACGGTTGCCCTTGTTTCGTTCCCCATCACGATGGTGGAACCGCTGCAAGCCTGATAAGAAGAAAACAAGTTGTAGTCAGCACAAACATGCACATTAGCTCCAGTATCTATCCACCAATCAGTGGATTGACATGCAAGAAGGACACTAGGGACATACCTAGATCCTCCACCTCCCTCGCTAACGACAACATTTGCAGATGGCTGGCCTCCTTCCTTCCTGCCTTTACGCATGAGGTACTTCCTGGCTATGTGCCCAGGCTCACCACACACGAAGCAGTTGAAGTCACCCTTTTCTTTCTTCTTCTTCTTAAAGCTGGTGGTTTGTTTTGCCTTCCCTTTGTTCTTGTAATTCTTTGCACCGGAACTGCCAGCCCCACTTTGCACGACATTGGCATTCATAACTGGCTGGGGAGGAACTTTTTCCGCATTTTTCGCTCTGGCGTTTTCCTCAACATCAAGAGTGGTGATGAGACTTTCCACGGTCATCACCTCCCTCTTGTGTTTGAGAGTGGTGGCAAAGCTCCTCCAAGATGGAGGTAACTTGGCAATAATGCCCCCCACCACAAAATTGTCAGGCAGAACGACTCCAAAACCAGCGAGTTCCCCCACCAGGAGCTGGATCTCATGGTCTTGTGTCACAACCGAATTATTATCGTCCATCTTAAAATCGTGATACAGCTCATTAACATACAGTTCACGCCCAGCATCCGACTCTCCATATTTCCTATCGAGCGCTTCCCAACAAGGGCAGGACTAGAAAAGTTCATATATATGTCACAAAGCTGATCGGTCATGAGGGAGAGAAGACAACCCATGGCCGTGTCTGAAGACACCTCAAAATCACGCTGTTGTTCCTACATGAGTGGCCTCTCAACGGTGGGTGAAATCACCCACCACAAGTTCATGCTCATAAGCCAGAAGTTCACACGGGTCTGCCATCTTTTGAAGTTCTCATCCCCAAACTTCTCAGGTTTCATCACATCGCTTGGTCCAGCCATTGCACAGTAATAAAGTTTCTGGACTGTTGGAAATATGGCAGGTAATACAATTAATATAATTCCGAATTTATGTGAGACTGATGACAAGGACAGATCTAACAGATTTATACATGCAATCACGTAGATGAAATCTAGCAGAGTAAATGAAATCGACAAGGACTGAAGTCCCATAACAAGATCACATAAATATAACCGATCACAAAGGATATCTTACAGCGGGGTTGATGAGATCGCAGTGAAGACGGGGATGTTGATGGAGAGTTGATGATGAACTCATCGCAGTGCAGACGGACGTTGTCGAAGAAGATTGAGCAGCCGTACGGATGCACTGCCCAGAAACTTTATCGCCCGGCTACCCGTGCAGGTCGCCGATGCCGGGGAAAGTCCGGAGACTACTGCTCTCCTTGCCCTGCTGCACGGCAGGGAGAGGATCGGCGAAGGTCGACGGCGGCGGTGCAGATGAGAACGGGTGAGGGTTGTGTTTTTGTTCGAGTGTCTCTGGCGAGAAGGACGTCTCCCTCTTATAGACTCGGATGGATAAACCCCACGCAGCACGATCTGCCTATATCCTAGGATCCGCCCCCTGGGATATGTCCATCACGAACAAACCTGTAACTGCACGCAAACGTGCGAGTCTATCCTCGGTTCGTGCGTGAGACAGACGCAGGTGGATCAGAGTAAAAACTGCGCGATAAAAATAACAAAAAATGCATTTTATTAGGCCACGGCTGCGCTCGCCTCGCCAAAGCCCAAAGTCACAAGTCACGCGTAATTAAACACGAATAAATGGGAAATGCGAGCGAGCGTGTGTGCGCGTGTGGTGTACACTTGCATCTTTAGTCATCCCAATCAATGGAACCATGAGAGGCCCCCTTATAAGCAGGTAAAACTCTTGCTCCCTTAGCGACGTGGGACTAAACTCCCACCAGGAGCTGGATCTCATGGGCTTGTGTGATGACCGAATTATTATCGGCCGTCTTGAAATCATGATACAGCTCATTAACATACAGTTCACGCCCAGCATCCGACTCTCCATATTTCCTTTCGAGCGCTTCCCAAACAAGGGCAGGACTAGCAAAGTTCATATATATGTCACAAAGTTGATCGGTCATGAGGGAGAGAAGACAACCCATGGCCGTGTCTGAAGACACCTCAAAATCACGCTGTTGTTCCTGCGTGAGTGGCCTCTCAACGGTGGGTGAAATCACCCACCACAAGTTCATGCTCATAAGCCAGAACTTCACACGGGTCTGCCATCTTTTGAAGTTCTCATCCCCAAACTTCTCAGGTTTCATCACATCGCTTGGTCCAGCCATTGCACAGTAATAAAGTTTCTGGACTGTTGGAAATATGGCAGGTAACACAATTAATATAATTCCGAGTTTATGTGAGACTGATGACAAGGACAGATCTAACAGATTTATACATGCAATCACGTAGATGAAATCTAGCAGAGTAAATGAAATCGACATGGACTGAAGTCCCATAACAAGATCACATAAATGTAACCGATCACAAAGGATATCTTACAGCGGTGTTGATGATGAGATCGCAGTGAAGACGGGGATGTCGATGGAGAGTTGATGATGAACTAATCGCAGTGCAGACAGACGTAGTCGAAGAAGATTGAGCAGCCGTGCGGATGCACTGCCCAGAAACTTTATCGCCCGGCTACCCGTGCAGGTCGCCGATGCCGGGGAAAGTCCGGAGACTACTGCTGTCCTCGCCCTGCTGCACGACAGGGAGATGATCGGCGAAGGTCGACCACGGCGGTGCAGATGAGAACGGGTTAGGGTTGTGTTTTTGTTCGAGTGTCTCTGGCGAGAAGGACGTCTCCCTCTTATAGACTCGGATGGATAAACCCCACGCAGCACGATCTGCCTATATCCTAGGATCCGCCCCCTGGGATATGTCCATCACGAACGAACCTGTAACCGCACGCAAACGTGCGAGTCTATCCTCGGTTCACGCGTGAGACAGACGCGGGTGGATAAGAGTAAAAACTGCGCGATAAAAATAACAAAAAATGCATTTTATTAGGCCACGGCCGCGCTCGCCTTGCCAAAGCCCAACGTCACAAGTCACGCGTAATTAAACGCGAATAAATGGGAAATGCAAGCGAGCGTGTGTGCGCGTGTGGTGTACACTTGCATCTTTAGTCATCCTAATCAATGGAACCATGAGAGGCCCCCTTATAAGCAGGTAAAACTCTTGCTCCCTTAGCGACGTGGGACTAAACTCCCACCAGGAGCTGGATCTCATGGGCTTGTGTGACGACCGAATTATTATCGGCCATCTTGAAATCATGATACAGCTCATTAACATACGGTTCACGCCCAGCATCCGACTCTCCATATTTCTTTTCGAGTGCTTCCCAAACAAGGGCAGGACTAGCAAAGTTCATATATATGTCACAAAGTTGATCGGTCATGAGGGAGAGAAGACAACCCATGGCCGTGTCTGAAGACACCTCAAAATCACGCTGTTGTTCCTGCGCGAGTGGCCTCTCAACGGTGGGTGAAATCACCCACCACAAGTTCATGCTCATAAGCCAGAACTTCACACGAGTCTGCCATCTTTTGAAGTTCTCATCCCCAAACTTCTCAGGTTTCATCACATCGCTTGGTCCAGCCATTGCACAGTAATAAAGTTTCTGGACTGTTGGAAATATGGCAGGTAATACAATTAATATAATTCCGAATTTATGTGAGACTGATGACAAGGACAGATCTAACAGATTTATACATGCAATCACGTAGATGAAATCTAGCAGAGTAAATGAAATCGACATGGACTGAAGTCCCATAACAAGATCACATAAATATAACCGATCACAAAGGATATCTTACAGCGGGGTTGATGATGAGATCGCAGTGAAGATGGGGATGTCGATGGAGAGTTGATGATGAACTGATCGCAGTGCAGACGGACGTAGTCGAAGAAGATTAAGCAGCCGTGCGGATGCACTGCCCAGAAACTTTATCGCCCGGCTACCCGTGCAGGTCGCTGATGCCGGGGAAAGTCCGGAGACTACTGCTCTCCTCGCCCTGCTGCACGGCAGGGGGAGGATCGGCGAAGGTCGACGGCGGCGGTGCAGATGAGAACGGGTTAGGGTTGTGTTTTTGTTCGAGTGTCTCTGGCGAGAAGGACGTCTCCCTCTTATAGACTCGGATGGATAAACCCCACGCAGCACGATCTGCCTATATCCTAGGATCCACCCCCTGGGATATGTCCATCTCGAACGAACCTGTAACCGCATGCAAACGTGCGAGTCTATCCTCGGTTCGTGCGTGAGACAGAAGCGGGTGGATAAGAGTAAAAACTGCGCAATAAAAATAACAAAAAATGCATTTTATTAGGCCACGGCCGCGCTCACCTCGCCAAAGCCCAAAGTCACAAGTCACGCGTAATTAAAAGCGAATAAATGGGACATGCGAGCGAGCGTGTGTGCGCGTGTGTTGCACACTTGCATCTTTAGTCATCCCAATCAATGGAACCATGAGAGGCCCCCTTATAAGCAGGTAAAACTCTTGCTCCCTTAGCGATGTGGGACTAAACTCCCACCAGGAGCTGGATCTCATGGGATTGTGTGACGACCGAATTATTATCGGCCATCTTAAAATCATGATACAGCTCATTAACATACAGTTCATGCCCAGCATCCGACTCTCCATATTTCCTTTCGAGCGCTTCCCAAACAAGGGCAGGACTAGCAAAGTTCATATATATGTCACAAAGTTGATCGGTCATGAGGGAGAGAAGACAACCCATGGCCGTGTCTGAAGACACCTCAAAATCACGCTGTTGTTCCTGCGTGAGTGGCCTCTCAACGGTGGGTGAAATCACCCACCACAAGTTCATGCTCATAAGCCAGAACTTCACACGGGTCTGCCATCTTTTGAAGTTCTCATCCCCAAACTTCTCAGGTTTCATCACATCGCTTGGTCCAGCCATTGCACAGTAATAAAGTTTCTGGATTGTTGGAAATATGGCAGGTAATACAATTAATATAATTCCGAATTTATGTGAGACTGATGACAAGGACAGATCTAACAGATTTATACATGCAGTCACGTAGATGAAATCTAGCAGAGTAAATGAAATCAACATGGACTGAAGTCCCATAACAAGATCACATAAATATAACCGATCACAAAGGATATCTTACAGCGGGGTTGATGATGAGATTGCAGTGAAGACGGGGATGTCGATGGAGAGTTGATGATGAACTGATGGCAGTGCAGACGGACGTAGTCGAAGAAGATTGAGCAGCCGTGCGGATGCACTGCCCAGAAACTTTATCGCCCGGCTACTCGTGCATGTCGCCGATGCCGGGGAAAGTCCAGAGACTACTGCTCTCCTCGCCCTGCTGCACGGCAGGGGGAGGATCGGTGAAGGTCGACGGCGGCGGTGCATATGAGAACGGGTTAGGGTTGTGTTTTTGTTCGAGTGTCTCTGGCGAGAAGGACGTCTCCCTCTTATAGACTCGGATGGATAAACCCCACGCAGCACGATCTGCCTATATCCTAGGATCCACCCCGTGGGATATGTCCATCTCGAATGAACCTGTAACCGCACGCAAACGTGCGAGTCTATCCTCGGTTCGTGCATGAGACAGACGCGGGTGGATAAGAGTAAAAACTGCGCGATAAAAATAACAAAAAATAAATTTTATTAGGCCACGGCCGCGCTCGCCTCGCCAAAGCCCAAATTCACAAGTCACGCGTAATTAAACGCGAATAAATGGGAAATGCGAGCGAGCGTGTGTGCGCGTGTGGTGCACACTTGCATCTTTAGTCATCCCAATCAATGGAACCATGAGAGGCCCCCTTATAAGCAGGTAAAACTCTTGCTCCCTTAGCGATGTGGGACTAAACTCCCACCAGGAGCTGGATCTCATGGGCTTGTGTGACGACCGAATTATTATCGGCCATCTTAAAATCATGATACAGCTCATTAACATACAGTTCACGCCCAGCATCCGACTCTCCATATTTCCTTTCGAGTGCTTCCCAAACAAGGGCAGGACTAGCAAAGTTCATATATATGTCACAAAGTTGATCGGTCATGACGGAGAGAAGACAACCCATGGCCGTGTCTGAAGACACCTCAAAATCACGCTGTTGTTCCTGCATGAGTGGCCTCTCAACGGTGGGTGAAATCACCCACCACAAGTTCATGCTCATAAGTCAGAACTTCACACGGGTCTGCCATCTTTTGACGTTCTCATCCCCAAACTTCTCAGGTTTCATCACATCGCTTGGTCCAGCCATTGCACAGTAATAAAGTTTCTGGACTATTGGAAATATGGCAGGTAATACAATTAATATAATTCTAAATTTATGTGAGACTGATGACAAGGACAGATCTAACAGATTTATACATGCAATCACGTAGATGAAATCTAGCAGAGTAAATGAAATTGACATGGACTGAAGTCCCATAACAAGATCACATAAATATAACCGGTCACAAAGGATATCTTACAGTGGGGTTGATGATGAGATCGCAGTGAAGACGGGGATGTCGATGGAGAGTTGATGATGAACTGATCGCAGTCCAGACGGACGTAGTCGAAGAAGATTGAGCAGCCGTGCGGATGCACTACCCAGAAACTTTATCGCCCGGCTACCCGTGCAGGTCGCCGATGCCGGGGAAAGTCCGGAGACTACTGCTCTCCTCGCCCTGCTGCACGGTAGGGAGAGGATCGGCGAAGGTCGATGGCGGCGGTGCAGATGAGAACGGGTTAGGGTTGTGTTTTTGTTCGAGTGTCTCTGGCGAGAAGGACGTCTCCCTCTTATAGACTCGGATGGATAAACCCCACGCAGCACAATCTGCCTATATCCTAGGATCCACCCCCTGGGATATGTCCATCTCGAACGAACCTGTAACCGCACGCAAACGTGCGAGTCTATCCTCGGTTCGTGCGTGAGACAGACGCGGGTGGATAAGAGTAAAAATTGCGCGATAAAAATAACAAAAAATGCATTTTATTAGGACACGGCCGCGGTCGCCTCGCCAAAGCCCAAAGTCACAAGTCATGCGTAATTAAACGTGAATAAATGGGAATTGCGAGCGAGCGTGTGTGCGTGTGTGGTGTACACTTGCATCTTTAGTCATCCCAATCAATGGAACCATGAGAGGCCCCCTTATAAGCAGGTAAAACTCTTGCTCCCTTAGCGATGTGGGACTAAACTCCCACCAGGAGCTGGATCTCATGGGCTTGTGTGACGACCGAATTATTATCGGTCATCTTAAAATCATGATACAGCTCATTAACATACAGTTCACGCCCAGCATCCGACTCTCCATATTTCCTTTCGAGCGCTTCCCAAACAAGGGCAGGACTAGCAAAGTTCATATATATGTCACAAAGTTGATCGGTCATCAGGGAGAGAAGACAACCCATGGCCGTGTCTGAAGACACCTCAAAATCACGCTGTTGTTCCTGCGTGAGTGGCCTCTCAACGGTGGGTGAAATCACCCACCACAAGTTCATGCTCATAAGCCAGAACTTCACACGGGTCTGCCATCTTTTGAAGTTCTCATCCCCAAACTTCTCAGGTTTCATCACATCGCTTGGTCCAGCCATTGCACAGTAATAAAGTTTCTGGACTGTTGGAAATATGGCAGGTAATACAATTAATATTATTCCAAATTTATGTGAGACTGATGACAAGGACAGATCTAACAGATTTATACATGCAATCACGTAGATGTAATCTAGCAGAGTAAATGAAATCGACATGGACTGAAGTCTCATAACAAGATCACATAAATATAACCGATCACAAAGGATATCTTACAGCGGGGTTGATGATGAGATCGCAGTGAAGACGGGGATGTCGATGGAGAGTTGATGATGAACTGATCGCAGTGCAGACGGACGTAGTCGAAGAAGATTGAGCAGCCGTGCGGATGCACTGCCCAGAAACTTTATCGCCCGGCTACCCGTGCAGGTCGCCGATGCCCGGGAAAGTCCGGAGACTGCTGCTCTCCTCGCCCTGCTACACGGCAGGGAGAGGATCGGCGAAGGTCGACGGCGGCGGTGCAGATGAGAACGGGTTAGGGTTGTGTTTTTGTTCGAGTGTCTCTGGCGAGAAGGACGTCTCCCTCTTATAGACTCGGATGGATAAACCCCATGCAGCACGATCTGCCTATAGCCTAGGATCCGCCCCCTGGGATATGTCCATCAGGAACGAACCTGTAACCGCACGCAAACGTGCGAGTCTATCCTCGGTTCGTGCGTGAGACAGACCCGGGTGGATTAGAGTAAAAACTGCACGATAAAAATAACAAAAAATGCATTTTATTAGGCCACGGCCGCGCTCGCCTTGCCAAAGCCCAAAGTCACAAGTCATGCGTAATTAAACGCGAATAAATGGGAAATGCGAGCGAGCGTGTATGCGCGTGTGGTGTACACTTGCATCTTTAGTCATCCCAATCAATGGAACCATGAGAGGCCCCCTTATAAGCAGGTAAAACTCTTGCTCCCTTAGCGATGTGGGACTAAACTCCCACCAGGAGCTGGATCTCATGGGTTTGTGTGACGACCGAATTATTATCGGCCATCTTAAAATCATGATACAGCTCATTAACATACAGTTTACGCCCAGCATCCGACTCTCCATATTTCCTTCCGAGCGCTTCCGAAACAAGGGCAAGACTAGCAAAGTTCATATATATGTCACAAAGTTGATCGGTCATGAGGGAGAGAAGACAACCCATGGCCGTGTCTAAAGACACCTCAAAATCACGCTGTTGTTCCTGCGTGAGTGGCCTCTCAACGGTGGGTGAAATCACCCACCACAAGTTCATGCTCATAAGCCAGAACTTCACACGAGTCTGCCATCTTTTGAAGTTCTCATCCCCAAACTTCTCAGGTTTCATCACATCGCTTGGTCCAGCCATTGCACAGTAATAAAGTTTCTAGACTGTTGGAAATATGGCAGGTAATACAATTAATATAATTCCGAATTTATGTGAGAGTGATGACAAGGACAGATCTAACAGATTTATACATACAATCACGTAGATGTAATCTAGCAGAGTAAATGAAATCGACATGGACTGAAGTCTCATAACAAGATCACATAAATATAACCGATCACAAAGGATATCTTACAGCGGGGTTGATGATGAGATCGCAGTGAAGACGGGGATGTCGATGGAGAGTTAATGATGAACTGATCGGAGTGCAGACGGACATAGTCGAAGAAGATTGAGCAGCCGTGCGGATGCACTGCCCAGAAACTTTATCGCCCGGCTACCCGTGCAGGTCGCCGATGGCCGGGAAAGTCCGGAGACTGCTGCTCTCCTCGCCCTGCTACACGGCAGGGAGAGGATCGGCGAAGGTCGACGGCAGCGGTGCAGATGAGAACGGGTTAGGGTTGTGTTTTTGTTCGAGTGTCTCTGGCGAGAAGGACGTCTCCCTCTTATAGACTCGGATGGATAAACCCCATGCAGCACGATCTGCCTATAGCCTAGGATCCGCCCCCTGGGATATGTCCATCAGGAACGAACCTGTAACCGCACGCAAACGTGCGAGTCTATCCTCGGTTCGTGCGTGAGACAGACCCGGGTGGATTAGAGTAAAAACTGCACGATAAAAATAACAAAAAATGCATTTTATTAGGCCACGGCCGCGCTCGCCTTGCCAAAGCCCAAAGTCACAAGTCATGCGTAATTAAACGCGAATAAATGGGAAATGCGAGCGAGCGTGTATGCGCGTGTGGTGTACACTTGCATCTTTAGTCATCCCAATCAATGGAACCATGAGAGGCCCCCTTATAAGCAGGTAAAACTCTTGCTCCCTTAGCGATGTGGGACTAAACTCCCACCAGGAGCTGGATCTCATGGGTTTGTGTGACGACCGAATTATTATCGGCCATCTTAAAATCATGATACAGCTCATTAACATACAGTTTACGCCCAGCATCCGACTCTCCATATTTCCTTCCGAGCGCTTCCCAAACAAGGGCAAGACTAGCAAAGTTCATATATATGTCACAAAGTTGATCGGTCATGAGGGAGAGAAGACAACCCATGGCCGTGTCTGAAGACACCTCAAAATCACGCTGTTGTTCCTGCGTGAGTGGCCTCTCAACGGTGGGTGAAATCACCCACCACAAGTTCATGCTCATAAGCCAGAACTTCACACGAGTCTGCCATCTTTTGAAGTTCTCATCCCCAAACTTCTCAGGTTTCATCACATCGCTTGGTCCAGCCATTGCATAGTAATAAAGTTTCTAGACTATTGGAAATATGGCAGGTAATACAATTAATATAATTCCGAATTTATGTGAGAGTGATGACAAGGACAGATCTAACAGATTTATACATACAATCACGTAGATGTAATCTAGCAGAGTAAATGAAATCGACATGGACTGAAGTCTCATAACAAGATCACATAAATATAACCGATCACAAAGGATATCTTACAGCGGGGTTGATGATGAGATCGCAGTGAAGACGGGGATGTCGATGGAGAGTTGATGATGAACTGATCGGAGTGCAGACGGACATAGTCGAAGAAGATTGAGCAGCCGTGCGGATGCACTGCCCAGAAACTTTATCGCCCGGCTACCCGTGCAGGTCGCCGATGCCCGGGAAAGTCCGGAGACTGCTGCTCTCCTCGCCCTGCTACACGGCAGGGAGAGGATCGGCGAAGGTCGACGGCGGCGGTGCAGATGAGAACGGGTTAGGGTTGTGTTTTTGTTCGAGTGTCTCTGGCGAGAAGGACGTCTCCCTCTTATAGACTCGGATGGATAAACCCCATGCAGCACGATCTGCCTATAGCCTAGGATCCGCCCCCTGGGATATGTCCATCAGGAACGAACCTGTAACCGCACGCAAACGTGCGAGTCTATCCTCGGTTCGTGCGTGAGACAGACCCGGGTGGATTAGAGTAAAAACTGCACGATAAAAATAACAAAAAATGCATTTTATTAGGCCACGGCCGCGCTCGCCTTGCCAAAGCCCAAAGTCACAAGTCATGCGTAATTAAACGCGAATAAATGGGAAATGCGAGCGAGCGTGTATGCGCGTGTGGTGTACACTTGCATCTTTAGTCATCCCAATCAATGGAACCATGAGAGGCCCCCTTATAAGCAGGTAAAACTCTTGCTCCCTTAGCGATGTGGGACTAAACTCCCACCAGGAGCTGGATCTCATGCGCTTGTGTGATGACCGAATTATTATCGGCCATCTTAAAATCATGATACAACTCATTAACATACAGTTTACGCCCATCATCCGACTCTCCATATTTCCTTTCAAGCGCTTCGCAAACAAGGGCAGGACTAGAAAAGTTCATATATATGTCACAAAGTTGATCGGTCATGAGGGAGAGAAGACAACCCATGGCCGTGTCTGAAGACACCTCAAAATCACGCTGTTGTTCCTGCGTGAGTGGCCTCTCAACGGTGGGTGAAATCACCCACCACAAGTTCATGCTCATAAGCCAGAACTTCACACGGGTCTGCCATCTTTTGAAGTTCTCATCCCCAAACTTCTCAGGTTTCATCACATCGCTTGGTCCAGCCATTGCACAGTAATAAAATTTCTGGACTGTTGGAAATATGGCAGGTAATACAATTAATATAATTCCGAATTTATGTGAGACTGATGACAAGGACAGATCTAACAGATTTATACATGCAATCACGTAGATGAAATCTAGCAGAGTAAATGAAATCGACATGGACTGAAGTCCCATAACAAGATCACATAAATATAACCGATCACAAAGGATATCTTACAGCGGGGTTGATGATGAGATCGCAGTGAAGACGGGGATGTCGATGGAGAGTTGATGATGAACTGATCGCAGTGCAGATGGACGTAGTCGAAGAAGATTGAGCAGCCGAGCGGATGCACTGCCCAGAAACTTTATCACCCGGCTACCCGTGCAGGTCGCCGATGCCGGGGAAAGTCCGGAGACTACTGCTCTCCTCACCCTACTGCACGGCAGGGAGAGGATCGGCGAAGGTCGACGGCGACGGTGCAGATGAGAACGGGTTAGGGTTGTGTTTTTGTTCGAGTGTCTCTGGCGAGAAGGACGTCTCCCTCTTATAGACTCGGATGGATAAACCCCACGCAGCACGATCTGCCTATATCCTAGGATCCACCCCCTGGGATATGTCCATCTCAAACGAACCTGTAACCGCACGCAAACGTGCGAGTCTATCCTCGGTTCGTGCGTGAGACAGACGCGGGTGGATAAGAGTAAAAACTGCGCGATAAAAATAACAAAAAATGCATTTTATTAGGCCACGACCACGCTCGCCTCGGCCAAGCCCAAAGTCACAAGTCACGCATAATTAAACGCGAATAAATGGGAAATGCGAGCGAGCGTGTGTGCGCGTGTGGTGCACACTTGCATCTTTAGTCATCCCAATCAATGGAACCATGAGAGGCCCCCTTATAAGCAGGTAAAACTCTTGCTCCCTTAGCGATGTGGGACTAAACTCCCACCAGGAGCTGGATCTCATGGGCTTGTGTGACTACCGAATTATTATCGGCCATCTTAAAATCATGATACAGCTCATTAACATACAGTTCATGCCCAGCATCCGACTCTCCATATTTCCTTTCGAGCGCTTCCCAAACAAGGGCAGGACTAGCAAAGTTCATATATATGTCACAAAGTTGATCGGTCCTGATGGAGAGAAGACAACACATGGCCGTGTCTGAAGACACCTCAAAATCACGCTGTTGTTCCTGCGTGAGTGGCCTCTCAACGGTGGGTGAAATCACCCACACCCACCACAAGTTCATGCTCATAAGCCAGAACTTCACACGGGTCTGCCATCTTTTGAAGTTCTCATCCCCAAACTTCTCAGGTTTCATCACATCGCTTGGTCCAGCCATTGCACAATAATAAAGTTTCTGGACTGTTGGAAATATGGCAGGTAATACAATTAATATAATTCCGAATTTATGTCAGACTGATGACAAGGACACATATAACAGATTTATACATGCAATCACGTAGATGAAATCTAGCAGAGTAAATGAAATCGACATGGACTGAAGTCCCATAACAAGATCACATAAATATAACCGATCACAAAGGATATCTTACAGCGGGGTTGATGATGAGATCACAGTGAAGACCGGGATGTCATTGGAGAGTTGATGATGAACTGATCGCAGTGCAGACGGACGTAGTCGAAGAAGATTGAGCAGCCGTGCGGATGCACTGCCCAGAAACTTTATCGCCCGGCTACCCGTGCAGGTCGCCGATGCCGGGGAAAGTCCGGAGACTACTGCTCTCCTCGCCCAGCTGCACGGCAGGGAGAGGATAGGCGAAGGTCGACGGCGGCAGTGCAGATGAGAACGGGTTAGGGTTGTGTTATTGTTCGAGTGTCTCTGGCGAGAAGGACGTCTCCCTCTTATAGACTCAGATGGATAAATCCCACGCAGCACGATCTTCCTATATCCTAGGATCTGCCCCCTGGGATATGTCCATCACGAACGAACCTGTAACCGCACGCAAACGTGCGAGTCTATCCTCGGTTCGTGCGTGAGACAGACGCGAGTGGATAAGAGTAAAAATTGCGCGATAAAAATAACAAAAAATGCATTTTATTAGGCCACGGCCGCGCTCGCCTCGCCAAAGCCAAAGTCACAAGTCACGCGTAATTAAACGCGAATAAATGGGAAATGCGAGCGAGCGTGTGCGCGCGTGTGGTGTACACTTGCATCTTTAGTCATCCCAATCAATGGAACCATGAGAGGCCCCCTTATAAGCAGGTAAAACTCTTGCTCCCTTAGCGATGTGGGACTAAACTCCCACCAGGAGCTGTATCTCATGGGCTTGTGTGACGACCGAATTATTATTGGCCATCTTAAAATCATGATACAGCTCATTAACATACAGTTCACGCCCAGCATCCGACTCTCCATATTTCCTTTCGAGCGCTTCCCAAACAAGGGCAGTACTAGCAAAGTTCATATATATGTCACAAAGTTGATCGGTCATGAGGGAGAGAAGACAACACATGGCCGTGTCTGAAGACACCTCAAAATCACGCTGTTGTTCCTGCGTGAGTGGCCTCTCAACGGTGGGTGAAATCACCCACCACAAGTTCATGCTCATAAGCCAGAACTTCACACGGGTCTGCCATCTTTTGAAGTTCTCATCCCCAAACTTCTCAGGTTTCATCACATCGCTTGGTCCAGCCATTGCACAGTAATAAATTTTCTGGACTGTTGGAAATATGGCAGGTAATACAATGAATATAATTCCGAATTTATGTGAGACTGATGACAAGGACAGATCTAACAGATTTATACATGCAATCACGTAGATGAAATCTAGCAGAGTAAATGATATCGACATGGACTGAAGTCCCATAACAAGATCACATAAATATAACGGATCACAAAGGATATCTTACAGCGGGGTTGATGATGAGATCACAGTGAAGACCAGGATGTCGATGGAGAGTTGATGATGAACTGATCACAGTGCAGACGATCGTAGTCGAAGAAGATTGAGCAGCCGTGCGGATGCACTGCCCAGAAACTTTATCGCCCGGCTACCCGTGCAGGTCGCCGATGCCGGGGAAAGTCCGGAGACTACTGCTCTCCTCGCCCTACTACACGGCAGGGAGAGGATCAGCGAAGGTCGACGGCGGCGGTGCAGATGAGAACGGGTTAGGGTTGTGTTTTTGTTCGAGTGTCTCTGGCGAGAAGGACGTCTCCCTCTTATAGACTTGGATGGATAAACCCCACGCAGCACGATCTACCTATATCCTAGGATCCGCCCCCTGGGATATGTCCATCACGAACGAACCTGTAACCGCACGCAAACGTGCGAGTCTATCCTCGGTTCGTGCGTGAGACAGACGCGGGTGGATAAGAGTAAAAACTGCGCGATAAAAATAACAAAAAATGCATTTTATTAGGCCACGGCCGCGCTCGCCTCGCCAAAGCCCAAAGTCACAAGTCACGCGTAATTAAACGCGAATAAATGGGAAATGCGAGCGAGCGTGTGTGCGCGTGTGGTGCACACTTGCATCTTTAGTCATCCCAATCAATGGAACCATGAGAGGCCCCCTTATAAGCTGGTAAAACTCTTGCTCCCTTAGCGATGTGGGACTAAACTCCCACCAGGAGCTGGATCTCATGGGCTTGTGTGACGACCGAATTATTATCGGCCATCTTAAAATCATGATACAGCTCATTAACATACAGTTCACGCCCAGCATCCGACTCTCCATATTTCCTTTCGAGCGCTTCCCAAACAAGGGCAGGACTAGCAAAGTTCATATATATGTCACAAAGTTGATCGGTCATGAGGGAGAGAAGACAACACATGGCCGTGTCTGAAGACACCTCAAAATCACGCTGTTGTTCCTGCGTGAGTGGCCACTAAACGGTGGGTGAAATCACCCACCACAAGTTCATGCTCCTAAGCCAGAACTTCACACGGGCCTGCCATATTTTGAAGTTCTCATCCCCAAACTTCTCAGGTTTCATCACATCGCTTGGTCCAGCCATTGCACAGTAATAAAGTTTCTGGACTGTTGGAAATATGGCAGGTAATAAAATTAATATAATTCCGAATTTATGTGAAACTGATGACAAAGACAGATCTAACAGATTTATACATGCAATCACGTAGATGAAATCTAGCAGAGTAAATGAAATCGACATGGACTGAAGTCCCATAACAAGATCACATAAATATAACCGATCACAAAGGATATCTTACAGCGGGGTTGATGATGAGATCGCAGTGAAGACGGGGATGTCGATGGAGAGTTGATGATGAACTGATCGCAGTGCAGACGGACGTAGTCGAAGAAGATTGAGCATCCGTGCGGATGCACTGCCTAGAAACTTTATCGCCCAACTACCCGTGCAGGTCGCCGATGCCGGGGAAAGTCCGGAGACTACTGCTCTCCTTGCCTTGCTGCACGGCAGGGAGAGGATCTGCGAAGGTCGACGGTGGCGGTGCAGATGAGAACGGGTTAGGGTTGTGTTTTTGTTCGAGTGTCTCTGGCGAGAAGGACGTCTCCCTCTTATAGACTCGGATGGATAAACCCCACGCAGCACGATCTGCCTATATCCTAGGATCCGCCCCCTGGGATATGTCCATCACGAACGAACCTGTAACCGCACGCAAACGTGCGAGTCTATCCTCGATTCGTGCGTGAGACAGACGCGGGTGGATAAGAGTAAAAACTGCACGATAAAAATAACAAAAAATGCATTTTATTAGGCCACGGCCGCGCTCGCCTCGCCAAAGCCCAAACTCACAAGTCACGCGTAATTAAACGCGAATAAATGGGAAATGCGAGCGAGCGTGTGTGCGCGTGTGGTGCACACTTGCATCTTTAGTCATCCCAATCAATGGAACCATGAGAGGCCCCCTTATAAGCAGGTAAAACTCTTGCTCCCTTAGCGATGTGGGACTAAACTCCCACCAGGAGCTGGATCTCATGGGCTGGTGTGACGACCGAATTATTATCGGCCATCTTAAAATCATGATACAGCTCATTAACATACAGTTCACGCCCAGCATCCGACTCTCCATATTTCCTTTCGAGCGTTTCCCAAACAAGGGCAGGACTAGCAAAGTTCATATATATGTCACAAAGTTGATCGGTCATGAGGGAGAGAAGACAACACATGGCCGTGTCTGAAGACACCTCAAAATCACGCTGTTGTTCCTACGTGAGTGGCCTCTCAGCGGTGGGTGAAATCACCCACCACAAGTTCATGCTCATAAGCCAGAACTTCACACGGGTCTGCCATCTTTTAAAGTTCTCATCCCCAAACTTCTCAGGTTTCATCACATCGCTTGGTCCAGCCATTGCACAGTAATAAAGTTTCTTCACTGTTGGAAATATGACAGGTAATACAATTAATATAATTCCGAATTTATGTGAGACTGATGACAAGGACAGATCTAACAGATTTATACATGCAATCACGTAGATGAAATCTAGCAGAGTAAATGAAATCGACATGGACTGAAGTCCCATAACAAGATCACATAAATATAACCGATCACAAATGATATCTTACAGCGGGGTTGATGATGAGATCGCAGTGAAGACGGGGATGTCGATGGAGAGTTGGTGATGAACTGATCGCAGTGCAGACGGACGTAGTCGAAGAAGATTGAGCAGCCGTGCGGATGCATTGCCCAGAAACTTTATCGCCCGTCTACCCGTGCAGGTCACCAATGCCGGGGAAAGTCCGGAGACTACTGCTCTCCTCGCCCTGCTGCACGGCAAGGAGAGGATCGGCGAAGGTCGACGGCGGCGGTGCAGATGAGAACGGGTTAGGGTTGTGTTTTTGTTCGAGTGTCTCTGGCGAGAAGGACGTCTCCCTCTTATAGACTCGGATGGATAAACCCCACGCAGCACGATCTGCCTATATCCTAGGATCCGCCCCCTGGGATATGTCCATCACGAACGAACCTGTAACCGCACACAAACGTGCGAGTCTATCCTTGGTTCGTGCGTGAGACAGACGCGGGTGGATAAGAGTAAAAACTGCGCGATAAAAATAACAAAAAATGCATTTTATTAGGCCACGGCCGCGCTCGCCTCGCCAAAGCCCAAAGTCACAAGTCACGCGTAATTAAACGCGAATAAATGGGAAATGCGAGTGAGCGTGTGTGCGCGTGTGGTGCACACTTGCATCTTTAGTCATCCCAATCAATGGAACCATGAGAGGCCCCCTTATAAGCAGATAAAACTCTTGCTCCCTTAGCGATGTGGGATTAAACTCCCACCAGGAGCTGGATCTCATGGGCTTGTGTGACGACCGAATTATTATCGGCCATCTTAAAATCATGATACAGCTCATTAACATACAGTTCACGCCCAGCATCCGACTCTCCATATTTCCTTTCGAGCGCTTCCCAAACAAGGGCAGGACTAGCAAAGTTCATATATATGTCACAAAGTTGATCGGTCATGAGGGAGAGAAGACAACCCATGGCCGTGTCTGAAGACACCTCAAAATCACGCTGTTGTTCCTGCGTGAGTGGCCTCTCAACTGTGGGTGAAATCACCCACCACAAGTTCATGCTCATAAGCCAGAACTTCACACGGGTCTGCCATCTTTTGAAGTTCTCATCCCCAAACTTCTCAGGTTTCATCACATCGCTTGGTCCAGCCATTGCACAGTAATAAATTTTCTGGACTGTTGGAAATATGGCAGGTAATACAATTAATATAATTCCGAATTTATGTGAGACTGATGACAAGGACAGATCTAACAGATTTATACATGCAATCACGTAGATGAAATCTAGCAGAGTAAATGAAATCGACATGGACTGAAGTCCCATAACAAGATCACATAAATATAACGGATCACAAAGGATATCTTACAGTGGGGTTGATGATGAGATCACAGTGAAGACGGGGATGTCGATGGAGAGTTGATGATGAACTGATCACAGTGCAGACGGACGTAGTCGAGGAAGATTGAGCAGCCGTGCGGATGCACTGCCCAGAAACTTTATCGCCCGGCTACCCGTGCAGGTCGCCGATGCCGGGGAAAGTCCGGAGACTACTGCTCTCCTCGCCCTGCTGCACGGCAGGGAGAGGATCGGCGAAGGTCGACGGCGGCGGTGCAGATGAGAACGGGTTAGGATTGTGTTTTTGTTCGAGTGTCTCTGGCGAGAAGGACGTCTCCCTCTTATAGACTCGGATGGATAAACCCCACGCAGCACGATCTGCCTATATCCTAGGATCCGCCCCCTGGGATATGTCCATCACGAACGAACCTGTAACCGCACGAAAACGTGCGAGTCTATCCTCGGTTCGTGCGTGAGACAGACGCGAGTGGATAAGAGTGAAAACTACGCGATAAAAATAACAAAAAATGCATTTTATTAGGCCACGGCCGCGCTCGCCTCGCCAAAGCCCAAAGTCACAAGTCACGCGTAATTAAACGCGAATAAATGGGAAATGCGAGCGAGCGTGTGTGCGCGTGTGGTGCACACTTGCATCTTTAGTCATCCCAATCAATGGAACCATGAGAGGCCCCCTTATAAGTAGGTAAAACTCTTGCTCCCTTAGCGATGTGGGACTAAACTCCCACCAGGAGCTGGATCTCATGGGCTTGTGTGACGACCGAATTATTATCAGCCATCTTAAAATCATGATACAGCTCATTAACATACAGTTCACGCCCAGCATCCGACTCTCCATATTTCCTTTCGAGCGCTTCCCAAACCAGGGCAGGACTAGCAAAGTTCATATATATGTCACAAAGTTGATCTGTTATGAGGGAGAGAAGACAACCCATGGCCGTGTCTGAAGACACCCCAAAATCACGTTGTTGTTCCTGCGTGAGTGGCCTCTCAACGGTGGGTGAAATCACCCACCACAAGTTCATGCTCATAAGCCAGAACTTCACACGGGTCTGCCATCTTTTGAAGTTCTCATCCCCAAACTTCTCAGGTTTCATCACATCGCTTGGTCCAGCCATTGCACAGTAATAAAGTTTCTGGACTGTTGGAAATATGGCAGGTAATACAATTAATACAATTCTGAATTTATGTTAGACTGATGACAAGGACAGATCTTACAGATTTATACATGCAATCACGTAGATGAAATCTAGCAGAGTAAATGAAATCGACATGGACTGAAGTCCCATAACAAGATCACATAAATATAACCGATCACAAAGGATATCTTACAGCGGGGTTGAGGATGAGATTGCAGTGAAGACGGGGATGCGATGGAGAGTTGATGATCAACTGATCGCAGTGTAGACGGACGTAGTCGAAGAAGATTGAGCAGCCGTGCGGATGCACTGCCCAGAAACTTTATCGCCCGGCTACCCGTGTAGGTCGCCGATGCCGGGGAAAGTCCGGAGACTACTGCTCTCCTCGCCCTGCTGCACGACAGGGAGAGGATCGGCGAAGGTCGATGGCGGCGGTGCAGATGAGAACGGTTAGGGTTGTGTTTTTGTTCGAGTGTCTCTGGCGAGAAGGACGTCTCCCTCTTATAGACTCGGATGGATAAACCCCACGCAGCACGATCTTCCTATATCCTAGGATCCGCCCCCTAGGATATGTCCATCACGAACGAACCTGTAACTGCACGCAAACGTGCGAGTCTATCCTCGGTTCGTGCGTGAGACAGACGCGGGTGGATAAGAGTAAAAACTGTGCGATAAAAATAACAAAAAATGCATTTTATTAGGCCACGGCCGCGCTCGCCTCGCCAAAGCCCAAAGTCACAAGTCACGCGTAATTAAACGCGAATAAATGGGAAATGCGAGCGAGCGTGTGTGCGCGTGTGGTGCACACTTGCATCTTTAGTCATCCCAATCAATGGAACCATGAGAGGCCCCCTTATAAGTAGGTAAAACTCTTGCTCCCTTAGCGATGTGGGACTAAACTCCCACCAGGAGCTGGATCTCATGGGCTTGTGTGACGACCGAATTATTATCGGCCATCTTAAAATCATGATACAGCTCATTAACATATAGTTCACGCCTAGCATCTGACTCTCCATATTTCCTTTCGAGCGCTTCTCAAACAAGGGCAGGACTAGCAAAGTTCATATATATGTCACAAAGTTGATCGATCATGAGGGAGAGAAGACAACCCATGGCCGTGTATGAAGACACCTCAAAATCACGCTGTTGTTCCTGCGTGAGTGGCCTCTCAACGGCCCACCAAAAGTTCATGCTCATAAGCCAGAACTTCACACGGGTCTGCCATCTTTTGAAGTTCTCAACCCCAAACTTCTCAGGTTTCATCACATCGCTTGGTCCAGCCATTGCACAATAATAAAGTTTCTGGACTGTTGGAAATATGGCAGGTAATACAATTAATATAATTCCGAATTTATGTGAGACTGATGACAAGGACAGATCTAACAGATTTATACATGCAATCACGTAGATGAAATCTAGCAGAGTAAATGAAATCGACATGGACTGAAGTCCCATAACAAGATCACATAAATATAACCGATCACAAAGGATATCTTATAGCGGGGTTGATGATGAGATCGCAGTGAAGACGGGGATGTCGATGGAGAGTTGATGATGAACTGATCGCAGTGTAGACAGACGTAGTCGAAGAAGATTGAGCAGCCGTGCGGATGCACTGCCCAGAAACTTTATCGCCCGGCTACCCGTGCAGGTCGCCGATGCCGGGGAAAGTCCGAAGACTACTGCTCTCCTCGCCCTGCTGCACGGCAGGGAGAGGATCGGCGAAGGTCGACGGCGGTGGTGCAGATGAGAACGGTTAGGGTTGTGTTTTTGCTCGAGTGTCTCTGGCGAGAAGGACGTCTCACTCTTATAGACTCGGATGGATAAACCCCACGCAGCATGATCTGCCTATATCCTAGGATCCGCCCCCTGGGATATGTCCATCACGAACGAACCTGTAACCGCACGCAAACGTGCGAGTCTATCCTCGGTTCGTGCGTGAGACAGACGCGGGTGGATAAGAGTAAAACCTGTGCGATAAAAATAACAAAAAATGCATTTTATTAGGCCACGACCGCGCTCGCCTCGCCAAAGCCCAAAGTCACAAGTCACGCGTAATTAAACGCGAATAAATGGGAAATGCGAGCAAGCATGTGTGCGCGTGTGGTGCACACTTGCATCTTTAGTCATCCCAATCAATGGAACCATGAGAGGCCCCCTTATAAGCAGGTAAAACTCTTGCTCCCTTAGCGATGTGGGACTAAACTCCCACCAGGAGCTGGATCTCATGGGCTTGTGTGACGACCGAATTATTATCGGCCATCTTAAAATCATGATACAGCTCATTAACATACAGTTCACGCCTAGCATCCGACTCTCCATATTTCCTTTCGAGCGCTTCCCAACAAGGGCAGGACTAGCAAAGTTCATATATATGTCACAAAGTTGATCGGTCATGAGGGAGAGAAGACAACCCATGGCCGTGTCTGAAGACACCTCAACATCACGCTGTTGTTCCTGCGTGAGTGGCCTCTCAACGGTGGGTGAAATCACCCACCAGAAGTTCATGCTCATAAGCCAGAACTTCACACGGGTCTGCCATCTTTTGAAGTTCTCATCCCCAAACTTCTCAGGTTTCATCACATCGCTTGGTCCAGCCATTGCATAGTTATAAAGTTTCTGGACTGTTGGAAATATGGCAGGTAATACAATTAATATAATTCCAAATTTTTGTGAGACTGATGACAAGGACAGATCTAACAGATTTATACATGCAATCACGTAGATGAAATCTAGCAGAGTAAATGAAATCGACATGGACTGAAGTCCCATAACAAGATCACATAAATATAACCGATCACAAAGGATATCTTACAGCGGGGTTGATGATGAGATCACAGTGAAGATGGGGATGTCGATGGAGAGTTGATGATGAACTGATCGCAGTGCAGACGAACGTAGTCGAAGAAGATTGAGCAGCCGTGCGGATGCACTGCCCAGAAACTTTATCGCCCGGCTACCCATGCAGGTCGCCGATGCCGGGGAAAGTCCGGAGACTACTGCTGTCCTCGCCCTGCTGCACGGCAGGGAGAGGATCGGCGAAGGTCGACGGCGGTGGTGCAGATGAGAACGGGTTAGGGTTGTGTTTTTGTTCGGGTGTCTCTGGCGAGAAGGACGTCTCCCTCTTATAGACTCGGATGGATAAACCCCACGCAGCACGATCTGCCTATATCCTAGGATCCGCCCCCTGGGATATGTCCATCACGAACAAACCTGTAACCGCACGCAAATGTGCGAGTCTATCCTCGGTTCGTGCGTGAGACAGACGCGGGTGGATAAGAGTAAAAACTGCACGATAAAAATAACGAAAAATGCATTTTATTAGGCCACGACCGCGCTCGCCTCGCCAAAGCCCAAAGTCACAAGTCACGCGTAATTAAACGCGAATAAATGGGAAATGCGAGCAAGCGTGTGTGCGCCTGTGGTGCACACTTGCATCTTTAGTCATCCCAATCAATGGAACCATGAGAGGCCCCCTTATAAGCAGGTAAAACTCTTTCTCCCTTAGCGATGTGGGACTAAACTCCCACCAGGCAACCCATGGCCGTGTCTGAAGACACCTCAACATCACGCTGTTGTGCCTGCGTGAGTGGCCTCTCAACGGTGGGTGAAATCACCCACCAGAAGTTCATGCTCATAAGCCAGAACTTCACACGGGTCTGCCATCTTTTGAAGTTCTCATCCCCAAACTTCTCAGGTTTCATCACATCGCTTGGTCCAGCCATTGCACAGTAATAAAGTTTCTGGACTGTTGGAAATATGGCAGGTAATACAATTAATATAATTCCGAATTTTTGTGAGACTGATGACAAGGACAGATCTAACAGATTAATACATGCAATCACGTAGATGAAATCTAGCAGAGTAAATGAAATCGACATGGACTGAAGTCCCATAACAAGATCACATAAATATAACCGATCACAAAGGATATCTTACAGCGGGGTTGATGATGAGATCACAGTGAAGACGGGGATGTCGATGAAGAGTTGATGATGAACTGATCGCAGTGCAGACGGACGTAGTCGAAGAAGATTGAGCAGCCGTGCGGATGCACTGCCCGGAAACTTTATCGACCGGCTACCCGTGCAGGTCACCGATGCCGGGGAAAGTCCGGAGACTACTGCTGTCCTCGCCCTGCTGCACGGCAGGGAGAGGATCGGCGAAGGTCGACGGCGGCGGTGCAGATGAGAACGGGTTAGGGTTGTGTTTTTGTTCGAGTGTCTCTGGCGAGAAGGACGTCTCCCTTTTATAGACTCGGATGGATAAACCCCACGCAACACGATCTGCCTATATCCTAGGATCCGCCCCCTGGGATATGTCCATCACGAACGAACCTGTAACCGCACGCAAATGTGCGAGTCTATCCTCGGTTCGTGCGTGAGACAGACGCGGGTGGATAAGAGTAAAAACTGCATGATAAAAATAACAAAAAATGCATTTTATTAGGCCACGGCCGCGCTCGCCTCGCCAAAGCCCAAAGTCACAAGTCACGCATAATTAAAAGCGAATAAATGGGAAATGCGAGCGAGCGTGTGTGTGCGTGTGGTGCACACTTGCATCTTTAGTCATCCCAATCAATGGAACCATGAGAGGCCCCCTTATAAGCAGGTAAAACTCTTTTCCCTTAGCGATGTGGGACTAAACTCCCACCAGGAGCTGGATCTCATGGGCTTGTGTGACAACCGAAATATTATCGGCCATCTTAAAATCATGATACAGCTCATTAACATACAGTTCACGCCCAGCATCCGACTCTCCATATTTCCTTTTGAGCGCTTCCCAAACAAGGGCAGGACTAGCAAAGTTCATATATATGTCACAAAGTCGGTCATGAGGGAGAGAAGGCAACCCATGGCCGTGTCTGAAGACACCTCAAAATCACGCTGTTGTTCCTGCGTGAGTGGCCTCTCAACGGTGGGTGAAATCACCCACCACAAGTTCATGCTCATAAGCCAGAACTTCACACGGGTCTGCCATCTTTTGAAGTTCTCATCCCCAAACTTCTCAGGTTTCATCACATCGCTTGGTCCAGTAATTGCACAGTAATAAAGTTTCTGGACTGTTGGAAATATGGCAGGTAATACAATTAATATAATTCCGAATTTATGTGAGACTGACGACAAGGACGGATCTAACAGATTTATACATGCAATCACGTAGATGAAATCTAGCAGAGTAAATGAAATCGACATGGACTGAAGTCCCATAACTAGATCACATAAATATAACCGATCACAAAGGATATCTTACAGCGGGGTTGATGATGAGATCGCAGTGAAGACGGGGATGTCGATGGAGAGTTGATGATGAACTGATCGCAGTGCAGACGGACGTAGTCGAAGAAGATTGAGCAGCCGTGCGGATGCACTGCCCTGAAACTTTATCGCCCGGCTACCCATGCAGGTCGCCGATGCCGGAGAAAGTCCGGAGACTACTGCTCTCCTCGCCCTGCTCCACGGCAGGGAGAGGATCGGCGAAGGTCGACGGCGGCGGTGCAGATGAGAACGGGTTAGGGTTGTGTTTTTGTTCGAGTGTCTCTGGCGAGAAGGACGTCTCCCTCTTATAGACTCGGATGGATAAACCCCACGCAGCATGATGTGCCTATATCCTAGGATCCGCCCCCTGGGATATGTCCATCACGAACGAACCTGTAACCGCACGCAAATGTGTGAGTTTATGCTCGGTTCGTGCGTGAGAGAGACGCGGGTGGATAAGAGTAAAAACTGCGTGATAAAAATAACAAAAAATGCATTTTATTAGGCCACGGCCGCGCTCGCCTCACCAAAGCCCAAAGTCACAAGTCACGCATAATTAAACGCGAATAAATGGGAAATGCGAGCGAGCGTGTGTGCGCGTGTGGTGCACACTTGCATCTTTAGTCATCCCAATCAATGGAACCATGAGAGGCCCCCTTATAAGCAGGTAAAACTCTTGCTCCCTTAGCGATGTGGGACTAAACTCCCACCAGGAGCTGGATCTCATGGGCTTGTGTGACGACCGAATTATTATCGGCCATCTTAAAATCATGATACATCTCATTAACATACAGTTCACGCCCAGCATCCGACTCTCCATATTTCCTTTCGAGCGCTTCCCAAACAAGGGCAGGACTAGAAAAGTTCATATATATGTCACAAAGTTGATCGGTCATGAGGGAGAGAAGGCAACCCATGGCCGTGTCTGAAGACACCTCAAAATCACGCTGTTGTTCCTGCGTTAGTGGCCTCTCAACGGTGGGTGAAATCACCCACCACAAGTTCATGCTCATAAGCCAAAACTTCACACGGGTCTGCCATCTTTTGAAGTTCTCATCCCCAAACTTCTCAGGTTTCATCACATCGCTTGGTCCAGCCATTGCACAGTAATAAAGTTTCTGGACTGTTGGAAATATGGCAGGTAATACAATTAATATAATTCCGAATTTTTGTGAGACTGATGACAAGGACAGATCTAACAGATTTATACATGCAATCACGTAGATGAAATCTAGCAGAGTAAATGAAATCGACATGGACTGAAGTCCCATAAAAAGATCACATAAATATAACCGATCACAAAGGATATCTTACAGCGGGGTTGATGATGAGATCGCAGTGAAGACGGGGATGTCGATGGAGAGTTGATGATGAACTGATCGCAGTGCAGACGGACGTAGTCGAAGAAGATTGAGCAGCCGTGCGGATGCACTGCCTAGAAACTATATCGCCCAGCTACCCGTGCAGGTCGCCGATGCCGGGGAAAGTCCGGAGACTACTACTCTCCTCGCCCTGCTGCACGGCAGGGAGAGGATCGGCGAAGGTCGACGGCGGTGGTGCAGATGACAACGGGTTAGGGTTGTGTTTTTGTTTGAGTGTCTCTGGCGAGAAGGACGTCTCCCTCTTATAGACTCGGATGGATAAACCCCATGCAGCACGATCTGCCTATATCCTAGGATCCGCCCCCTGGGATATGTCCATCACGAACGAACCTGTAATCGCACGCAAATGTGCGAGTCTATCCTCGGTTCGTGCGTGAGACAGATGCGGGTGGATAAGAGTAAAAACTGCGTGATAAAAATAACAAAAAATGCATTTTATTAGGCCACGGCCGCGCTCGCCTCGCCAAAGCCCAAAGTCACAAGTCACGCATAATTAAACGCGAATATATGGGAAATGCGAGCGAGCGTGTGTGCGCGTGTGGTGCACACTTGCATCTTTAGTCATCCCAATAAATGGAACCATGAGAGGCCCCCTTATAAGCAGGTAAAACTCTTGCTCCCTTAGCGATATGGGACTAAACTCCCACCAGGAGCTGGATCTCATGGGCTTGTGTGACGACCGAATTATTATCGGCCATCTTAAAATCATGATACAGCTCATTAACATACAGTTCACGCCCAGCATCCGACTCTCCATATTTCCTTTCGAGCGCTTCCCAAACAAGGGCAGGACTAGCAAAGTTCATATATATGTCACAAAGTTGATCGGTCATGAGGGAGAGAAGACAACCCATGGCCGTGTCTGAAGACACCTCAAAATCACGCTGTTGTTCCTGCGTGAGTGGCCTCTCAACGGTGGGCGAAATCACCCACCACAAGTTCATGCTCATTGGCTAGAACTTCACACGGGTCTGCCATCTTTTGAAGTTCTCATCCCCAAACTTCTCAGGTTTCATCACATCGCTTGGTCCAGCCATTGCACAGTAATAAAGTTTCTGGACTGTTGGAAATATGGCAGGTAATACAATTAATATAATTCTGAATTTGTGTGAGACTGATGACAAGGACAGATCTAACAGATTTATACATGCAATAATGTAGGTGAAATCTAGCAGAGTAAATGAAATCGACATGGACTGAAGTCCCATAACAAGATCACATAAATATAACCGATCACAAAGGATATCTTACAGTGGGGTTTATGATGAGATCGCAGTGAAGACGGGGATGTCGATGGAGAGTTGATGATGAACTGATCGCAGTGCAGACGGACGTAGTCGAAGAAGATTGAGCAGCCGTGCGGATGCACTGCCCAGAAACTTTATCGCCCGGCTACCCGTGCAGGTCGCCGATGCCGGGGAAAGTCCGGAGACTACTACTCTCGTCGCCTTGCTGCACGGCAGGGAGAGGATCGGCGAAGGTCAACGGCGGCGGTGCAGATGAGAACGGGTTAGGGTTGTGTTTTTGTTCGAGTGTCTCTAGCGAGAAGTACGTCTCCCTCTTATAGACTCGGATGGATAAACCCCACGCAGCACGATCTGCCTATATCATAGGATCCGCCCCCTGGGATATGTCCATCACGAACGAACCTGTAACCGCACGCAAACGTGCGAGTCTATCCTCGGTTCGTGCGTGGGACAGACGCGGGTGGATAAGAGTAAAAACTGCGCGATAAAAATAACAAAAAATGCATTTTATTAGGCCACGGCCGCGCTCGCCTCGCCAAAGCCCAAAGTCACAAGTCACGCGTAATTAAACGCGAATAAATGGGAAATGCGAGCGAGCGTGTGTGCGCGTGTGGTGTACACTTGCATCTTTAGTCATCCCAATGAATGGAACCATGAGAGGCCCCCTTATAAGCAGGTAAAACTCTTGCTCCCTTAGCGATGTGGGACTAAACTCCCACCAGGAGCTGGATCTCATGGGCTTGTGTGACGACCGAATTATTATCGGCCATCTTAAAATCATGATACAGCTCAGTAACATACAGTTGATGCCCAGCATCCGACTCTCCATATTTCCTTTCGAGCGTTCCCAAACAAGGGCAGGACTAGCAAAGTTCATATATATGTCACAAATTGATCGGTCATGAGGGAGAGAAGACAACCCATGGCCGTGTCTGAAGACACCTCAAAATCAAGCTGTTGTTCCTGCGTGAGTGGCCTCTCAACGGTGGGTGAAATCACCCACCACAAGTTCATGCTCATAAGCCAGAACTTCACACGGGTCTGCCATCTTTTGAAGTTCTCATCCCCAAACTTCTCAGGTTTCATCACATCGCTTGGTCCAGCCATTGCACAGTAATAAAGTTTCTGGACTGTTGGAAATATGGCAGGTAATACAATTAATATAATTCCGAATTTATGTGAGACTGATGACAAGGACAGATCTAACAGATTTATACATGCAATCACGTAGATGAAATCTAGCAGAGTAAATGAAATCGACATGGACTGAAGTCCCGTAACAAGATCACATAAATATAACCGATCACAAAGGATATCTTACAGCGGGGTTGATGATGAGATCGCAGTGAAGACGGGGATGTCGATGGAGAGTTGATGATGAACTGATCGCAGTGCAGACGGACGTAGTCGAAGAAGATTGAGCAGCCGTGCGGGTGCACTGCCCAAAAACTTTATCGCCCGGCTACCCGTGCAGGTCGCCGATGCCGGGGAAAGTCCGGAGACTACTGCTCTCCTCGCCCTGCTGCACGACAGGGAGAGGATCGGCGAAGGTCGACGGTGGCGGTGCAGATGAGAATGGGTTAGGGTTGTGTTTTTGTTCGAGTGTCTCTAGCGAGAAGTACGTCTCCCTCTTATAGACTCGGATGGATAAACCCCACGCAGCATGATCTGCCTATATCCTAGGATCCGCCCCCTGGGATATGTCCATCACGAACGAACCTGTAACCGCACGCAAACGTGCGAGTCTATCCTCGGTTCGTGCGTGAGACAGACGCGGGTGGATAAGAGTAAAAACTGCGCGATGAAAATAACAAAAAATGCATTTTATTAGGCCACGGCCGCGCTCGCCTCGCCAAAGCCCAAAGTCACAAGTCACGCGTAATTAAACGCGAATAAATGGGAAATGCGAGCGAGCGTGTGTGCGCGTGTGGTGTACACTTGCATCTTTAGTCATCCCAATCAATGGAACCATGAGAGGCCCCCTTATAAGCAGGTAAAACTCTTGCTCCCTTAGCGATGTGGGACTAAACTCCCACCAGGAGCTGGATCTCATGGGCTTGTGTGACGACCGAATTATTATCGGCCATCTTAAAATCATGATACAGCTCATTAACATACAGTTCACGCCCAGCATCCGACTCTCCATATTTCCTTTCGAGCGCTTCCCAAACAAGGGCAGGACTAGCAAAGTTCATATATATGTCACAAAGTTGATCGGTCATGAGGTAGAGAAGACAACCCATGGCCGTGTCTGAAGACACCTCAAAATCACGCTGTTGTTCCTGCGTGAGTGGTCTCTCAACGGTGGGTGAAATCACCCACCACAAGTTCATGCTCATAAGCCAGAACTTCACACGGGTCTGCCATCTTTTGAAGTTCTCATCCCCAAACTTCTCAGGTTTCATTACATCGCTTGGTCCAGCCATTGCACAGTAGTAAAGTTTCTGGACTGTTGGAAATACGGCAGGTAATACAATTAATATAATTCCAAATTTATGTGAGACTGATGACAAGGACAGATCTAACAGATTTATACATGCAATCACGTAGATGAAATCTAGCAGAGTAAATGAAATCGACATGGACTGAAGTCCCATAACAAGATCACATAAATATAACCGATCACAAAGGATATCTTACAGCGGGTTTGATGATGAGATTGCAGTGAAGACGAGGATGTCGATGGAGAGTTGATGATGAACTGATCGCAGTGCAGACGGACGTAGTCGAAGAAGATTGAGCAGCCGTGCGGATGCACTGCCCAGAAACTTTATCGCCCAGCTACCCGTGCAGGTCGCCGAAGCTGGGGAAAGTCTGGAGACTACTGCTCTCCTCGCCCTGCTGCACTGCAGGGAGAGGATCGGCGAAGGTCAACGGCGGCGGTGCAGATGAGAACGGGTTAGGGTTGTGTTTTTGTTCGAGTGTCTCTGGCGAGAAGTACGTCTCCCTCTTATAGACTCGGATGGATAAACCCCACGCAGCACGATCTGCCTATATCCTAGGATCCGCCCCCTGGGATATGTCCATCACGAACGAACCTGTAACCGCACGCAAACGTGCGAGTCTATCCTCGGTTCATGCGTGAGACAGACGCGGGTGGATAAGAGTAAAAACTGCGCGATAAAAATAACAAAAAATGCATTTTATTAGGCCACGGCCGCGCTCGCCTCGCCAAAGCCCAAAGTCACAAGTCACGCGTAATTAAACGCGAATAAATGGGAAATGCGAGCGAGTGTGTGTGCGCGTGTGGTGTACACTTGCATATTTAGTCATCCCAATCAATGGAACCATGAGAGGCCCCCTTATAAGCAGGTAAAACTCTTGCTCCCTTAGCGATGTGGGACTAAACTCCCACCAGGAGCTGGATCTCATGGGCTTGTGTGACGACCAAATTATTATCGGCCATCTTAAAATCATGATGTAGCTCATTAACATACAGTTCACGCCCAGCATCCGACTCTCCATATTTCCTTTCGAGCGCTTCCCAAACAAGGGCAGGACTAGCAAAGTTCAAATATATGTCACAAAGTTGATCGGTCATGAGGGAGAGAACACAACCCATGGCCGTGTCTGAAGACACCTCAAAATCACGTTGTTGTTCCTGCGTGAGTGGCCTCTCAATGGTGGGTGAAATCACCCACCACAAGTTCATGCCCATAAGCCAGAACTTCACACGGGTCTGCCATCTTTTGAAGTTCTCATCCCCAAACTTCTCAGGTTTCATCACATCGCTTGGTGCAGCCATTGCACAGTAATAAAGTTTCTGGACTGTTGCAAATATGGCAGGTAATACAATTAATATAATTCTGAATTTATGTGAGACTGATGACAAGGACAAATCTAACAACTTATACATGCAATCACGTAGATGAAATCTAGCAGAGTAAATGAAATCGACATGGACTGAAGTCCCATAACAAGATCACATAAATATAACCGATCACAAAGGATATCTTACAGCAGGGTTGATGATGAGATCGCAGTGAAGACGGGGATGTCGACGGAGAGTTGATGATGAACAGATCACAGTGCAGATGGACGTAGTCGAAGAAGATTGAGCAGCCGTGCGGATGCAATGCCCAGAAACTTTATCGCCTGGCTACCCGTGCAGGTCGCCGATGCCGAGGAAAGTCCGAAGACTACTGCTCTCCTCGCCCTGCTGCACGGCAGGGAGAGGATCGGCGAAGGTCGACGTCGGCGGTGCAGATGAGAACAGGTTAGGGTTGTGTTTTTGTTCGAGTGTCTCTGGCGAGAAGGACGTCTCCCTCTTATAGACTCGGATGGATAAACCCCACGCAGCACGATCTGCCTATATCCTAGGATCCGCCCCCTAGGGTATGTCCATCATGAACGAACCTGTAACCGCATGCAAACGTGCATGTCTATCCTCAGTTCGTGCGTGAGACAGACGCGGGTGGATAAGAGTAAAAACTGCGCGATAAAAATAACAAAAAATGCATTTTATTAGGCCACGGCCGCGCTCGCCTCGCCAAAGCCCAAAGTCACAAGTCACCCATAATTAAACGCGAATAAATGGGAAATGCGAGCGAGCGTGTGTGTGCGTGTGGTGTACACTTGCATCTTTAGTCATCCCAATCAATGGAACCATGAGAGGCCCCCTTATAAGCAGGTAAAACTCTTGCTCCCTTAGCGATGTGGGACTAAACTCCCACCAGGAGCTGGATCTCATGGGCTTGTGTGACGACCGAATTATTATCGGCCATCTTAAAATCATGATACAGCTCATTAACATACAGTTGATGCCCAGCATCCGACTCTCCATATTTCCTTTCGAGCGCTTCCCAAACAAGGGCAGGACTAGCAAAGTTCATATATATGTCACAAAGTTGATCGGTCATGAGGGAGAGAAGACAACCCATGGCCGTTTCTGAAGACACCTCAAAATCACGCTGTTGTTCCTGCGTGAGTGGCCTCTCAACGGTGGGTGAAATCACCCACCACAGGTTCATGCTCATAAGCCAGAACTTCACACGGGTCTGCCATCTTTTGAAGTTCTCATCCCCAGACTTCTCAGGTTTCATCACATCGCTTGGTCCAGCCATTGCACAGTAATAAAGTTTCTGGACTGTTGGAAATATGGCAGGTAATACAATTAATATAATTCCGAATTTATGTGAGACTGATGACAAGGACAGATCTAATAGATTTTAACATGCAATCACGTAGATGAAATCTAGCAGAGTAAATAAAATCGACATGGACTGAAGTCCCATAACAAGATCACATAAATATAACCGATCACAAAGGATATCTTACAGCGGGGTTGATGATGAGATCGCAGTGAATACGGGGATGTCGATGGAGAGTTGATGATGAACTGATCGCAGTGCAGACGGACGTAGTCGAAGAAGATTGAGCAGCCGTGCGGATGCACTGCCCAGAAACTTTATCGCCCGGCTACCCGTGCAGGTCGCCGATGCCGGGGAAAGTCCGGAGACTACTGCTCTCCTCGCCCTGCTGCACGGCAGGGAGAGGATCGGCGAAGGTCAACGGCGGCGGTGCAGATGAGAACGGGTTAGGGTTGTGTTTTTGTTCGAGTGTCTCTGGCGAGAAGGACATCTCCCTCTTATAGACCCGGATGGGTAAACCCCACGCAGCACGATCTGCCTATATCCTAGGATCCGCCCCCTGGGATATGTCCATCACGAACGAACCTGTAACCGCACGCAAACGTGCGAGTCTATCCTCGGTTCGTGCGTGAGACAGACGCGGGTGGATAAGAGTAAAAACTGCGCGATAAAAATAACAAAAAATGCATTTTATTAGGCCACGGCCGCGCTCGCCTCGCCAAAGCCCAAAGTCACAAGTCACGCGTAATTAAACGCGAATAAATGGGAAATGCGAGCGATCATGTGTGTCCATGTGGTGTACACTTGCATCTTTAGTCATCCCAATCAATGGAACCATGAGAGGCCCCCTTATAAGCAGGTAAAACTCTTGCTCCCTTAGCGATGTGGGACTAAACTCCCACCAGGAGCTGGATCTCATGGGCCTGTGTGACGACCGAATTATTATTGGCCATCTTAAAATCATGATACAGCTCATTAACATACAGTTGATGCCCAGCATCCGACTCTCCATATTTCCTTTCGAGCGTTCCCAAACAAGGGCAGGACAAGCAAAGTTCATATATATGTCACAAAGTTGATCGGTCATGAGGGAGAGAAGACAACCCATGGCCGTGTCTGAAGACACCTCAAAATCACGCTATTGTTCCTGCGTGAGTGGCCTCTCAACGGTGGGTGAAATCACCCACCACAAGTTCATGCTCATAAGCCAGAACTTCACACGGGTCTGCCATCTTTTGAAGTTCTCATCCCCAAACTTCTCAGGTTTCATCACATCGCTTGGTCCAGCCATTGCACAGTAATAAAGTTTCTGGACTGTTGGAAATATGGCAGGTAATACAATTAATATAATTCCAAATTTATGTGAGACTGATGACAAGGACAGATCTAACAGATTTATACATGCAATCACGTAGATGAAATCTAGCAGAGTAAATGAAATCGACATGGACTGAAGTCCGATAACAAGATCACATAAATATAACCGATCACAAAGGATATCTTACAGCGGGGTTGATGATGAGATCGTAGTGAAGACGGGGATGTCGATGGAGAGTTGATGATGAACTGATCGCAGTGCAGACGGACGTAGTCGAAGAAGATTGAGCAGCCGTGCAGATGCACTGCCCAGAAACTTTATCGCCCGGCTACCCGTGCAGGTCGCCGATGCCGAGGAAAGTCCGGAGACTACTGCTCTCCTCGCCCAACTGCACGGCAGGGAGAGGATCAGCGAAGGTCGACGGCGGCGGTGCAGATGAGAACGGGTTAGGGTTTTGTTTTTGTTCGAGTGTCTCTGGCGAGAAGGACGTCTCCCTCTTATAGACTCGGATGGATAAACCCCACGTAGCACGATCTGCCTATATCCTAGGATCCGCCCCCTGGGATATCTCCATCACGAACGAACCTGTAACCGCACGCAAACGTGAGAGTCTATCCTCGGTTCGTGCGTGAGACAGACGCGGGTGGATAAGAGTAAAAACTGCGCGATAAAAATAACAAAAATGCATTTTATTAGGCCACGGTCGCGCTCGCCTCGCCAAAGCCCAAAGTCACAAGTCACGCGTAATTAAATGCGAATAAATGGGAAATGCGAGCGAGCGTGTGCGCGCGTGTGGTGTACACTTGCATCTTTAGTCATCCCAATCAATGGAACCATGAGAGGCCCCCTTATAAGCAGGTAAAACTCTTGCTCCCTTAGCAATGTGGGACTAAACTCCCACCAGGAGCTGGATCTCATGGGCTTGTGTGACGACCGAATTATTATCGGCCATCTTAAAATCATGATACAGCTCATTAACATACAGTTCACGCCCAGCATCCGACTCTCCATATTTCCTTTCGAGCGCTTCCCAAACAAGGGCAAGACTAGCAAAGTTCATATATATGTCACAAAGTTGATCGGTCATGAGGGAGAGAAGACAACCCATGGCCGTGTCTGAAGACACCTCAAAATCACGTTGTTGTTCCTGCGTGAGTGGCCTCTCAACGGTGGGTGAAATCACCCACCACAAGTTCATGCTCATAAGCCAGAACTTCACACGGGTCTGCCATCTTTTGAAGTTCTCATCCCCAGACTTCTCAGGTTTCATCACATCGCTTGGTCCAGCCATTGCACAGTAATAAAGTTTCTGGACTGTTGGAAATATGGCAGGTAATACAATTAATATAATTCCGAATTTATGTGAGACTGATGACAAGGACAGATCTAACAGATTTATACATGCAATCACGTAGATGAAATCTAGCAGAGTAAATGAAATCGACATGGACTGAAGTCCCATAACAAGATCACATAAATATAACCGATCACAAAGGATATCTTACAGCGGGGTTGATGATGAGATCGCAGTGAAGACGGGGATGTCGATGGACAGTTGATGATGAACTGATCGCAGTGCAGACGGACGTAGTCGAAGAAGATTGAGCAGCCGTGCGGATGCACTGCCCAGAAACTTTATCGCCCAGCTACCCGTGCAGGTCGCCGATGCCGGGGAAAGTCCAGAGACTACTGCTGTCCTCGCCCTGCTGCACGGCAGGGAGAGGATCGGTGAAGGTCAACGGCGGCGGTGCAGATGAGAACGGGTTAGGGTTGTGTTTTTGTTCGAGTGTCTCTGGCGAGAAGGACGTCTCCCTCTTATAGACCCGGATGGGTAAACCCCACGCAGCACGATCTGCCTATATCCTAGGATCCGCCCCCTGGGATATGTCCATCACGAACGAACCTGTAACCGCACGCAAACGTGCGAGTCTATCCTCGGTTCGTGCGTGAGATAGACGCGGGTGGATAAGAGTAAAAACTGCGCGATAAAAATAAGAAAAAATGCATTTTATTAGGCCACGGCCGCGCTCGCCTCGCCAAAGCCCAAAGTCACAAGTCACGCGTAATTAAATGCGAATAAATGGGAAATGCGAGCGAGCGTGTGCGCACATGTGGTGTACACTTGCATCTTTAGTCATCCCAATCAATGGAACCATGAGAGGCCCCCTTATAAGCAGGTAAAACTCTTGCTCCCTTAGCAATGTGGGACTAAACTCCCACCAGGAGCTGGATCTCATGGGCTTGTGTGACGACCGAATTATTATCGGCCATCTTAAAATCATGATACAGCTCATTAACATACAGTTCACGCCCAGCATCCGACTCTCCATATTTCCTTTCGAGCGCTTCCCAAACAAGGGCAGGACTAGCAAAGTTCATATATATGTCACAAAGTTGATCGGTCATGAGGGAGAGAAGACAACCCATGGCCGTGTCTGAAGACACCTCAAAATCACGTTGTTGTTCCTGCGTGAGTGGCCTCTCAACGGTGGGTGAAATCACCCACCACAAGTTCATGCTCATAAGCTAGAACTTCACACGGGTCTCCCATCTTTTGAAGTTCTCATCCCCAAACTTCTCAGGTTTCATCACATCGCTTGGTCCAGCCATTGCACAGTAATAAAGTTTCTGGACTGTTGGAAATATGGCTTGTAATAAAATTAATATAATTCTGAATTTATGTGAGACTGATGACAAGCACGGATCTAACAGATTTATACATGCAATCACGTAGATGAAATCTAGCAGAGTAAATGAAATCGACATGGACTGAAGTCCCATAACAAGATCACATAAATATAACCGATCACAAAGGATATCTTACAGCGGGGTTGATGATGAGATCGCAGTGAAGATGAGGATGTCGATGGAGAGTTAATGATGAACTGATCGCAGTGCAGACGGACGTAGTCGAAGAAGATTGAGCAGCCGTGCGGATGCACTGCCCAGAAACTTTATCGCCCGGCTACCCGTGCAGGTCGCCGATGCCAGGGAAATTCCGGAGACTACTGCTCTCCTCGCCCTGCTGCACGGCAGGGAGAGGATCGGCGAAGGTCTACGGCAGCGGTGCAGATGAGAACGGGTTAAGGATGTGTTTTTGTTCGAGTGTCTCTGGCGAGAAGGACATCTCCCTCTTATAGACCTGGATGGATAAACCCCACGCAACATGATCTGCCTATATCCTAGGATCCGCCCCCTGGGATATGTCCATCACGAACAAACCTGTAACCGCACGCAAACATGCGAGTCTATCCTCGGTTCGTGCGTGAGACAGACGCGGGTGGATAAGAGTAAAAACTGCGCGATAAAAATAAGAAAAAATGCATTTTATTAGGCCACGGCCGCGCTCGCCTCGCCAAAGCCCAAAGTCACAAGTCACGCGTAATTAAATGCGAATAAATGGGAAATGCGAGCGAGCGTGTGCGCGCGTGTGGTGTACACTTGCATCTTTAGTCATCCCAATCAATGGAACCATGAGAGGCCCCCTTATAAGCAGGTAAAACTCTTGCTCCCATAGCGATGTGGGACTAAACTCCCACCAGGAGCTGGATCTCATGGGCTTGTGTGACGACCGAATTATTATCGGCCATCTTAAAATCATGATACAGCTCATTAACATACAGTTCACGCCCAGCATCCGACTCTCCATATTTCCTTTCGAGCGCTTCCCAAACAAGGGCAGGACTAGCAAAGTTCATATATATGTCACAAAGTTGATCGGTCATGAGGGAGAGAAGACAACCCATGGCCGTGTCTGAAGACACCTCAAAATCACGTTGTTGTTCCTGCGTGAGTGGCCTCTCAACGGTGGGTGAAATCACCCACCACAAGTTCATGCTCATAAGCCAGAACTTCACACGGGTCTGCCATCTTTTGAAGTTCTCATCCCCAAACTTCTCAGGTTTCATCACATCGCTTGGTCCAGCCATTGCACAGTAATAAAGTTTCTGGACTGTTGGAAATATGGCAGGTAATACAATTAATATAATTCCGAATTTATGTGAGACTGATGACAAGGACAGATCTAACAGATTTATACATGCAATCACGTAGATGAAATCTAGCAGAGTAAATGAAATCGACATGGACTGAAGTCCCATAACAAGATCACATAAATATAACCGATCACAAAGGATATCATACAGCGGGGTTGATGATGAGATCGCAGTGAAGACGGGGATGTCGATGGAGAGTTGATGATGAACTGATCGCAGTGCAGACGGACGTAGTCGAAGAAGATTGACCAGCCGTGCGGATGCACTGCTCAGAAACTTTATCGCCCGGCTACCCGTGCAGGTCGCCGATGCCGGGGAAAGTCCGGAGACTACTGCTCTCCTCGCCCTGCTGCACGGCAGGGAGAGGATCGGCGAAGGTCGACGGTGGCGGTGCAGATGAGAACGGGTTAGGGTTGTGTTTTTGTTCGAGTGTCCCTGGCAAGAAGAACGTCTCCCTCTTATAGACCGGATGGATAAACCCCACGCAGCACGATCTGCCTATATCCTAGGATCCGCCCCCTGGTATATCTCCATCACGAACGAACCTGTAACCGCACGCAAACGTGCGAGTCTATCCTCGGTTCGTGCGTGAGATAGACGCGGGTGGATAAGAGTAAAAACTGCGCGATAAAAATAACAAAAAATGCATTTTATTAGGCCACGGCCGCGCTCGCCTCGCCAAAGCCCAAAGTCACAAGTCACGCGTAATTAAATGCGAATAAATGGGAAATGCGAGCGAGCGTGTGCGCGCGTGTGGTGTACACTTGCATCTTTAGTCATCCCAATCAATGGAACCATGAGAGGCCCCCTTATAAGCAGGTAAAACTCTTGCTCCCATAGCGATGTGGGACTAAACTCCCACCAGGAGCTGGATCTCATGGGCTTGTGTGACGACCGAATTATTATCGGCCATCTTAAAATCATGATACAGCTCATTAACATACAGTTCACGCCCAGCATCCGACTCTCCATATTTCCTTTCGAGCGCTTCCCAAACAAGGGCAGGACTAGCAAAGTTCATATATATGTCACAAAGTTGATCGGTCATGAGGGAGAGAAGACAACCCATGGCCGTGTCTGAAGACACCTCAAAATCACGTTGTTGTTCCTGCGTGAGTGGCCTCTCAACGGTGGGTGAAATCACCCACCACAAGTTCATGCTCATAAGCCAGAACTTCACACGGGTCTGCCATCTTTTGAAGTTCTCATCCCCAAACTTCTCAGGTTTCATCACATCGCTTGGTCCAGCCATTGCACAGTAATAAAGTTTCTGGACTGTTGGAAATATGGCAGGTAATACAATTAATATAATTCCGAATTTATGTGAGACTGATGACAAGCACGGATCTAACAGATTTATACATGCAATCACGTAGATGAAATCTAGCAGAGTAAATGAAATCGACATGGACTGAAGTCCCATAACAAGATCACATAAATATAACCGATCACAAAGGATATCTTACAGCGGGGTTGATGATGAGATCGCAGTGAAGACGAGGATGTCGATGGAGAGTTGATGATGAACTGATCGCAGTGCAGACGGACGTAGTCGAAGAAGATTGAGCAGCCGTGCGGATGCACTGCCCAGAAACTTTATCGCCCGGCTACCCGTGCAGGTCGCCGATGCCAGGGAAAGTCCGGAGACTACTGCTCTCCTCGCCCTGCTGCACGGCAGGGAGAGGATCGGCGAAGGTCTACGGCAGCGGTGCAGATGAGAACGGGTTAAGGTTGTGTTTTTGTTCGAGTGTCCCTGGCAAGAAGAACGTCTCCCTCTTATAGACCGGATGGATAAACCCCACGCAGCACGATCTGCCTATATCCTAGGATCCGCCCCCTGGGATATCTCCATCACGAACGAACCTGTAACCGCACGCAAACGTGCGAGTCTATCCTCGGTTCGTGCGTGAGACAGACGCGGGTGGATAAAGTAAAAACTGCGCGATAAAAATAACAAAAAATGCATTTTATTAGGCCACGGCCGCGCTCGCCTCGCCAAAGCCCAAAGTCACAAGTCACGCGTAATTAAATGCGAATAAATGGGAAATGCGAGCGAGCGTGTGCGCGCGTGTGGTGTACACTTGCATCTTTAGTCATCCCAATCAATGGAACCATGAGAGGCCCCCTTATAAGTAGGTAAAACTCTTGCTCCCTTAGCGATGTGGGACTAAACTCCCACCAGGAGCTGGATCTCATGGGCTTGTGTGACGACCGAATTATTATCGGCCATCTTAAAATCATGATACAGCTCATTAACATACAGTTCACGCCCAGCATCCGACTCTCCATATTTCCTTTCGAGCGCTTCCCAAACAAGGGCAGGACTAGCAAAGTTCATATATATGTCACAAAGTTGATCGGTCATGAGGGAGAGAAGACAACCCATGGCCGTGTCTGAAGACACCTCAAAATCACGTTGTTGTTCCTGCGTGAGTGGCCTCTCAACGGTGGGTGAAATCACCCACCACAAGTTCATGCTCATAAGCCAGAACTTCACACGGGTCTGCCATCTTTTGAAGTTCTCATCCCCAAACTTCTCAGGTTTCATCACATCGCTTGGTCCAGCCATTGCACAGTAATAAAGTTTCTGGACTGTTGGAAATATGGCAGGTAATACAATTAATATAATTCCAAATTTATGTGAGACTGATGACAAGGACAGATCTAACAGATTTATACATGCAATCACGTAGATGAAATCTAGCAGAGTAAATGAAATCGACATGGACTGAAGTCCCATAACAAGATCACATAAATATAACCGATCACAAAGGATATCATACAGCGGGGTTGATGATGAGATCGCAGTGAAGACGGGGATGTCGATGGAGAGTTGATGATGAACTGATCGCAGTGCAGACGGACGTAGTCGAAGAAGATTGACCAGCCGTGCGGATGCACTGCCCAGAAACTTTATCGCCCGGCTACCCGTGCAGGTCGCCAATGCCGGGGAAAGTCCGGAGACTACTGCTCTCCTCGCCCTGCTGCACGGCAGGGAGAGGATCGGCGAAGGTCGACGGCGGCGGTGCAGATGAGAACGGGTTCGGGTTGTGTTTTTGTTCGAGTGTCTCTGGCAAGAAGAACGTCTCCCTCTTATAGACCCGGATGGATAAACCCCACGCAGCACGATCTGCCTATATCCTAGGATCCGCCCCCTGGGATATCTCCATGACGAACGAACCTGTAACCGCACGCAAACGTGCGAGTCTATCCTCGGTTCGTGCGTGAGACAGACGCGGGTGGATAAGAGTAAAAACTGCGCGATAAAAATAACAAAAAATGCATTTTATTAGGCCACGGCCGCGCTCGCCTCGCCAAAGCCCAAAGTCACAAGTCACGCGTAATTAAATGCGAATAAATGGGAAATGCGAGCGAGCGTGTGCGCGCGTGTGGTGTACACTTGCATCTTTAGTCATCCCAATCAATGGAACCATGAGAGGCCCCCTTATAAGCAGGTAAAACTCTTGCTCCCTTAGCGATGTGGGACTAAACTCCCACCAGGAGCTGGATCTCATGGGCTTGTGTGACGACTGAATTATTATCGGCCATCTTAAAATCATGATACAGCTCATTAACATACAGTTCACGCCCAGCATCCGACTCTCCATATTTCCTTTCGAGCGCTTCCCAAACAAGGGCAGGACTAGCAAAGTTCATATATATGTCACAAAGTTGATCGGTCATGAGGGAGAGAAGACAACCCATGGCCGTGTCTGAAGACACCTCAAAATCATGCTGTTGTTCCTGCGTGAGTGGCCTCTCAACGGTGGGTGAAATCACCCACCACAAGTTCATGCTCATAAGCTAGAACTTCACACGGGTCTGCCATCTTTTGAAGTTCTCATCCCCAAACTTCTCAGGTTTCATCACATCGCTTGGTCCAGCCATTGCACAGTAATAAAGTTTCTAGACTGTTGGAAATATGGCAGGTAATAAAATTAATATAATTCTGAATTTATGTGAGACTGATGACAAGCACGGATCTAACAGAGTTATACATGCAATCACGTAGATGAAATCTAGCAGAGTAAATGAAATCGACATGGACTGAAGTCCCATAACAAGATCACATAAATATAACCGATCACAAAGGATATCTTACAGCGGGGTTGATGATGAGATCGCAGACGAGGATGTCGATGGAGAGTTGATGATGAACTGATCGCAGTGCAGACGGACGTAGTCGAAGAAGATTGAGCAGCCGTGCGGATGCACTGCCCAGAAACTTTATCGCCCGGCTACCCGTGCAGGTCGCCGATGCCAGGGAAAGTCCGGAGACTACTGCTCTCCTCGCCCTGCTGCACGGCAGGGAGAGGATCGGCGAAGGTCTACGGCAGCGGTGCAGATGAGAACGGGTTAAGGTTGTGTTTTTGTTCGAGTGTCTCTGGCGAGAAGGACGTCTCCCTCTTATAGACCTGGATGGATAAACCCCACACAACACGATCTGCCTATATCCTAGGATCCGCCCCCTGGGATATGTCCATCACGAACAAACCTGTAACCGCACGCAAACGTGCGAGTCTATCCTCGGTTCGTGCGTGAGACAGACGCGGGTGGATAAGAGTAAAAACTGCGCGATAAAAATAACAAAAAATGCATTTTATTAGGCCACGGCCGCGCTCCTCTCGCCAAAGCCCAAAGTCACAAGTCACGCGTAATTAAACGCGAATAAATGGAAATGCGAGCGAGCGTGTGCGCGCGTGTGGTGTACACTTGCATCTTTAGTCATCCCAATCAATGGAACCATGAGAGGCCCCCTTATAAGCAGGTAAAACTCTTGCTCCCTTAGCGATGTGGGACTAAACTCCCACCAGGAGATGGATCTCATGGGCTTGTGTGACGACCGAATTATTATCGGCCATCTTAAAATCATGATACAGCTCATTAACATACAGTTCACGCCCAGCATCCGACTCTCCATATTTCCTTTCGAGCGCTTCCCAAACAAGGGCAGGACTAGCAAAGTTCATATATATGTCACAAAGTTGATCGGTCATGAGGGAGAGAAGACAACCCATGGCCGTGTCTGAAGACACCTCAAAATCACGTTGTTGTTCCTGCGTGAGTGGCCTCTCAACGGTGGGTGAAATCACCCACCACAAGTTCATGCTCATAAGCCAGAACTTCACACGGGTCTGCCATCTTTTGAAGTTCTCATCCCCAAACTTCTCAGGTTTCATCACATCGCTTGGTCCAGCCATTGCACAGTAATAAAGTTTCTGGACTGTTGGAAATATGGTAGGTAATACAATTATTATAATTCCGAATTTATGTGAGACTGATGACAAGGACAGATCTAACAGATTTATACATGCAATCACGTAGATGAAATCTAGCAGAGTAAATGAAATCGACATGGACTGAAGTCCCATAACAAGATCACATAAATATAACCGATCACAAAGGATATCTTACAGCGGGGTTGATGATGAGATCGCAGTGAAGACGGGGATGTCGATGGAGAGTTGATGATGAACTGATCGCAGTGCAGACGGACGTAGTCGAAGAAGATTGAGCAGCCGTGCGGATGCACTGCCCAGAAACATTATCGCCCGGCTACCCGTGCAGGTCGCCGATGCCAGGGAAAGTCTGGAGACTACTGCTCTCCTCGCCCTGCTGCACGGCAGGGAGAGGATCGGCGAAGGTCGACGGCGGCAGTGCAGATGAGAACGGGTTAGGGTTGTGTTTTTGTTCGAGTGTCTCCGACGAGAAGAACGTCTCCCTCTTATAGACTCGGATGGATAAACCCCATGCAGCACGATCTGCCTATATCCTAGGATCCGCCCCCTGGTATATCTCCATCACGAACGAACTTGTAACCTCACGCAAACGTGCCAGTCTATCCTCGGTTCATGCGTGAGACAGACGCGGGTGGATAAGAGTAAGAACTGCGTGATAAAAATAACAAAAAATGCATTTTATTAGGCCACGGTCGCGCTCGCCTCGCCAAAGCCCAAAGTCACAAGTCACGCGTAATTAAACGCGAATAAATGGGAAATGCGAGCGAGCGTGTGCACGCGTGTGGTGTACACTTGCATCTTTAGTCATCCCAATCAATGGAACCATGAGAGGCCCCCTTATAAGCAGGTAAAACTCTTGCTCCCTTAGCGATGTGGGACTAAACTCCCGCCAGGAGCTGGATCTCATGGGCTTGTGTGACGACGGAATTATTATCGGCCATCTTAAAATCATGATACAGCTCATTAACATACAGTTCACGCCCAGCATCCGACTCTCCATATTTCCTTTCGAGCACTTCCCAAACAAGGGCAGGACTAGCAAAGTTCATATATATGTCACAAAGTTGACCGGTCATGAGGGAGAGAAGACAACCCATGGCCGTGTCTGAAGACACCTCAAAATTACGCTGTTGTTCCTGCGTGAGTGCCTCTCAACGGTGGGTGAAATCACCCACCACAAGTTCATGCTCATAAGCCAGAACTTCACATGGGTCTGCCATCTTTTGAAGTTCTCATCCCCAAACTTCTCAGGTTTCATCACATCGCTTGGTCCAGCCATTGCACAGTAATAAAGTTTCTGGACCATTGGAAATATGGCAGGTAATACAATTAATATAATACCGAATTTATGTGAGACTGATGACAAGGACAGATCTAACAGATTTATACATGCAATCACATAGATGAAATCTAGCAGAGTAAATGAAATCGACATGGACTGAAGTCCCATAATAAGATCACATAAATATAACCGATCACAAAGGATATCTTACAGCGGGGTTGATGATGAGATCGCAGTGAAGACGGGGATGTCGATGGAGAGTTGATGATGAACTGATCGCAGTGCAGACGGACGTAGTCGAAGAAGATTTAGCAGCCGTGCGGATGCACTGCCCAGAGACATTATCGCCCGGCTACCCGTGCAGGTCGCCGATGCCGGGGAAAGTCCGGAGACTACTGCTCTCCTCGCCCTGCTGCACGGCAGGGAGAGGATCGGTGAAGGTCGACGGCGGCGGTGCATATGAGAACGGGTTAGGGTTGTGTTTTCGTTCGAGTGTCTCCGACGAGAAGAACGTCTCCCTCTTATAGACGCGGATGGATAAACCCCATGCAGCACGATCTGCCTATATCCTAGGATCCGCCCCCTGGGATATGTCCATCACGAACGAACCGGTAACCGCACGCAAACATGCGAGTCTATCCTCGGTTCGTGCGTGAGACAGTCGCGGGTGGATAAGTGTAAAAACTGCGCGATAAAAATAACAAAAAATGCATTTTATTAGGCCACGGCCGCGCTCGCCTCGCCAAAGCCCAAAGTCACAAGTCACGCGTAGTTAAACGCGAATAAATGGGAAATGCGAGCGAGCGTGTGCACGCGTGTGGTGTACACTTGCATCTTTAGTCACCCCAATCAATGGAACCATGAGAGGCCCCCTTATAAGCAGGTAAAACTCTTGCTCCCTTAGCGATGTGGGACTAAACTCCCACCAGGAGCTGGATCTCATGGGCTTGTGTGACGACCGAATTATTATCGGCCATCTTAAAATCATGATACAGCTCATTAACATACAGTTCACGCCCAGCATCCGACTCTCCATATTTCCTTTCGAGCACTTCCCAAACAAGGGCAGGACTAGCAAAGTTCATATATATGTCACAAAGTTTACCGGTCATGAGGGAGAGAAGACAACCCATGGCCGTGTCTGAAGACACCTCAAAATTATGCTGTTGTTCCTGCGTGAGTGCCTCTCAACGGTGGGCGAAATCACCCACCACAAGTTCATGCTCATAAGCCAGAACTTCACACGGGTCTGCCATCTTTTGAAGTTCTCATCCCCAAACTTCTCAGGTTTCATCACACCGCTTGGTCCAGCTATTGCACAGTAATAAAGTTTCTGGACTGTTGGAAATATGGCAGGTAATACAATTAATATAATTCCGAATTTATGTGAGACTGATGACAAGGACGGATCTAACAGATTTATACATGCAATCACGTAGATGAAATCTAGCAGAGTAAATGAAACCGACATGGACTGAAGTCCCATAACAAGATCACATAAATATAACCGATCACAAAGGATATCTTACAGCAGGGTTGATGATGGGATCGCAGTGAAGACGGGATGTCGATGGAGGGTTGATGATGAACTGATCGCAGTGCAGACGGACGTAGTCGAAGAAGATTGAGCAGCCGTGCGGATGCACTGCCCAGAAACTTTATCGCCCGGCTACCCGTGCAGGTCGCCGATGCCGGGGAAAGTCCGGAGACTACTACTCTCCTCGCCCTGCTGCACGGCAGGAAGAGGATCGGCGAAGGTCGACGTCGGCGGTGCAGATGAGAACGGGTTAGGGTTGTGTTTTTGTTCGAGTGTCTCTGGCGAGAAGGACGTCTCCCTCTTATAGACTAGGATGGATAAACCCCATGCATCACGATCTGCCTATATCCTAGGATCTGCCCCCTGGGATATGTCCATCATGAACGAACCTGTAACCGCACGCAAACGTGCGAGTCTATCCTCGGTTCGTGCGTGAGACAGACGCGGGTGGATAAGAGTAAAAACTGCGCGATAAAAATAACAAAAAATGCATTTTATTAGGCCACGGCCGCGCTCCTCTCGCCAAAGCCCAAAGTCACAAGTCACGCGTAATTAAACATGAATAAATGAGAAATGCGAGCGAGCGTAGGCACGCGTGTGGTGTACACTTGCATCTTTAGTCATCCCAATCAATGGAACCATGAGAGGCCCCCTTATAAGCAGGTAAAACTCTTGCTCCTTAGCGATGTGGGACTAAACTCCCACCAGGAGCTGGATCTCATGGGCTTGTGTGACGACCGAATTATTATCGGCCATCTTAAAATCATGATACAGCTCATTAACATACAGTTCACGCCCAGCATCCGACTCTCCATATTTCCTTTCGAGCGCTTCCCAAACAAGGGCAGGACTAGCAAAGTTCATATATATGTCACAAAGTTGATCGGTCATGAGGGAGAGAAGACAACCCATGGCCGTGTCTGAAGACACCTCAAAATCACACTGTTGTTCCTGCGTGAGTGGCCTCTCAACGGTGGGTGAAATCACCCACCACAAGTTCGTGCTCATAAGCCAGAACTTCACACGGGTCTGCCATCTTTTGTAGTTCTCATCCCCAAACTTCTCAGGTTTCATCACATTGCTTGGTCCAGCCATTGCACAGTAATAAAGTTTCTGGACTGTTGGAAATATGGCAGGTAATACAATTAATATAATTCCGAATTTATGTGAGACTAATGACAAGGACGGATCTAACAGATTTATGCATGCAATCACGTAGATGAAATCTAGCAGAGTAAATGAAATCGACATGGACTGAAGTCCCATAACAAGATCACATAAATATAACCGATCACAAAGGATATCTTACAGCGGGGTTGATGATGAGATCGCAGTGAATACGGGATGTCGATGGAGAGTTGATGATGAACTGATCGCAGTGCAGACGAACGTAGTCGAAGAAGGTTGAGCAGCCGTACGGATGCACTTCCCAGAAACTTTATCGCCCGGCTACCCGTGATGGTCGACGATGCCGGGGAAAGTCCGGAGACTACTGCTCTCCTCGCCCTGCTGCACGGCAGGGAGAGGATCGGCGAAGGTCGACGGCGGCGGTGCAGATGAGAACGGGTTAGGGTTGTGTTTTTGTTCGAGTGTCTCTGGTGAGAAGGACGTCTCGCTCTGATAGACTCGGATGGATAAACCCCACGCAGCACGATCTGCCTATATCCTAGGATCCGCCCCCTGGGATATGTCCATCACGAACGAACCTGTAACCGCACGCAAACGTGCGAATCTATCCTCGGTTCGTGCGTGAGACAGACGCGGGTGGATAAGAGTAAAAACTGCGCGATAAAAATAACAAAAAATGCATTTTATTAGGCCACGGCCGCGCTCCTCTCGCCAAAGCCCAAAGTCACAAGTCACGCGTAATTAAACGCGAATAAATGGAAATGCGAGCGAGCGTGTGCGCGCGTGTGGTGTACACTTGCATCTTTAGTCATCCCAATCAATGGAACCATGAGAGGCCCCCTTATAAGCAGGTAAAACTCTTGCTCCCTTAGCGATGTGGGACTAAACTCCCACCAGGAGCTGGATCTCATGGGCTTGTGTGACGGCCGAATTATTATCGGCCATCTTAAAATCATGATACAGCTCATTAACATACAGTTTACGCCCAGCATCCGACTCTCCATATTTCCTTTCGAGCGCTTCCCAAACAAGGGCAGGACTAGCAAAGTTCATATATATGTCACAAAGTTGATCGGTCATGAGGGAGAGAAGACAACCCATGGCCGTGTCTGAAGACACCTCAAAATCATGCTGTTGTTCCTGCGTGAGTGGCCTCTCAACGGTGGGTGAAATCACCCACCACAAGTTCATGCTCATAAGCCAGAACTTCAGACGAGTCTGCCATCTTTTGAAGTTCTCATCCCCAAACTTCTCAGGTTTCATCACATCGCTTGGTCCAGCCATTGCACAGTAATAAAGTTTCTGGACTGTTGGAAATATGGCAGGTAATACAATTAATATAATTCCGAATTTATGTGAGACTGATGACAAGGACAGATCTAACAGATTTATACATGCAATCACGTAGATGAAATCAAGCAGAGTAAATGAAATCGACATGGACTGAAGTCCCATAACAAGATCACATAAATATAACCGATCACAAAGGATATATTACAGCGGGGTTGATGATGAGATCGCAGTGAAGACGGGGATGTCGATGGAGAGTTGATGATGAACTGATCGCAGTGCAGACGGACGTAGTCGAAGAAGATTGAGCAGCCGTGCGGATGCACTGCCCAGAAACTTTATCGCCCGGCTACCCGTGCAGGTCGCCGATGCCGGGGAAAGTCCGGAGACTACTGCTCTCCTCGCCCTGCTGCACGGCAGGGAGAGGATCGGCGAAGGTCGACGGCGGCGGTGCAGATGAGAACGGGTTAGGGTTGTGTTTTTGTTCGAGTGTCTCTGGCGAGAAGGACGTCTCCCTCTTATAGACTCGGATGGATAAACCCCACGCAGCATGTTCTGCCTATATCCTAGGATCCGCCCCCTGGGATATGTCCATCACGAACGAACCTGTAACCGCACGCAAACGTGCGAGTCTGTCCTCGGTTCGTGCGTGAGACAGACGCGGGTGGATAAGAGTAAAAACTGCGCGATAAAAATAACAAAAAATGCATTTTATTAGGCCACGGCCGCGCTCGCCTCGCCAAAGTCACAAGTCACAAGTAATTAAACACGAATAAATGCGAAATGCGAGCGAGCGCGCACGCGTGTGTGCGCGTGTGGTGTACACTTGCATCTTTAGTCATCCCAATCAATGGAACCATGAGAGGCCCCCTTATAAGCAGGTAAAACTCTTGCTCCCTTAGCGATGTGGGACTAAACTCCCACATAGCTGTCCACCCCCTTGACTTCTCTCCAAATCTGAAATTAATTTGGGCCCAATCTCTGTATAAAGCCCATTAATTCCAACATGCACTGCCAATTACATCGCCACTGCCTTGCCGTGCCCCTGCACCGACGTACTGCCCTGATCTCCCGGCGCTTCGTCCCGCTTCTTCTCGTCTCCCGTCGCTCCACCTGTTCTGCCGTCGTTGCTTCATCTGGCGTGAGTCACAGGTTTCCTCCCATCTTCTCTATTGATCTCTTTTTGTGCCTCATCTGGCGTAACACAGCTAAAGCTAAGCCATCAACACAAAACAAAGTTGTTAGTGCGCTATCTTCTTCAAGCAGCACTACTTTCCTGCTAAAGCTAGCAACTATAGCAGTGAAGCAACCACGGCCAAATACAACAACGACCAGCTACAGCTAACTACAGCAGCGAGCAGCTACTGGCTCTAGCCAGTAAACACACGCTACGGCCACGAAGCGAACTAGACGGCCACGCGCTGCAGGGGGACTTGAAGTGGGGGCGCCCTTCTTGTCCCGCACGGCGAGGAAGCAGTCAGAGCACGGAGTACGGCGGCGCCCTTCTTCTTCGGCACGGCGTGGGAGTGGCCGGAGCGGCACGGCGTAGAAACGGGCGATGCACAGTGAGGTGATGGCACGGGGTAGGAGGCCCGGCGAGGTCATGGTGCTCGGGGTTCCGTTCCTCTCTTTCTATGTTCTTTCTTCCTCTGGATTGTCTCGTCTCCTCTGTTTCGATCGAACACCAAAGGGTAAAATTGTTCAAAATATTATGGTGTGTAGACGCATACCTGAAAAGTGAGAAAAAAGTCAGCTTGTGCCATTTTATCTAGCCATGGAGAAACGGTGTGCCATCTAATCAAACAGGAAGAAAGGTGTGCTATTTTATCAAGGTACTAGGAAAAACGTGCTATTTTATCAAATTGCTCGGCGGGAGGGTACACGCTGCCGCGACTGGGGGCGCCCCACGCGCGGTACAGGAGCTCGCGCCGAACTGGGCGGCGAGCTGGTCGATATACGGGCCTTCGTTCTTGGGACATGTCTTGAGCACTAGGGCATCGCAGACTCGCATGCATAAACACAGGGCATGCCGTGGAAGCTGGTGAACACATAGGTAAAGTCCGCGGCCTGGTAGGCCGGCACGTTAGCAAGAGAGGGAGGACGACGGCGGGAAGCCTGCAGGGCCGACGCAAGATCCTCGGCGGATGAGCAGCCGCCGTGGAGGTGGCGTACTGGAAGACTGGAACCATCAGGTAGGCGCCGACGATGGCTGAGAACACGGAAAATTGGAGCGACCTTGATACCGAGCGACGCTGCGATCTCGGTGACCCATGGGGTGGCCAAGTCAAACATTAGAGCATCTTCCGACGTTGGCCCCCAAGCGGCGATTTTATGCGCCCCTGGAGACGAGCCGGCGCTTAAATCAGCGAGGGGCGAGCGGGTTCTTAGCCGCTCGCCCCAGGGTCGCCCTAGACGCGTTTCTTTTATTTTTAAAAAAGCTGGATTTAGCGAAGTTCGGCAAAGTTCGACTAAAATTCGGCAAACTTGATATTCATATTAAACATGTTCGGCGTTTTACATAAATTGTTTTAAAAAACTAATCTATGGGGCGAAGAACTCGATCAGCGCGGCGAAGTCGCCGACGTCGCCACCGTCCTCGTCGTCGTCGGCCTTCTCCTTCTTGATGGCGCGGCCGCCCCTGCTGGACCCATGCCCGGCGTCTCCATGGCGGACAGGCGGTGGCGGCCTGTCGTCATCGTCGTCGCTGTCGTCCAGGACGACGATGCCTCCCTCGTCCCGGCCACGGCGATGAGCTTTGAAACGCGCGAGGGCGGCGCGCTGGCGGTCCCTCTTCGTCTGCACCCAGTCGTCGCGCGCCCATTTGGGCGCCACTTCGTCGTCAAGCGCCTCCTCCTTGACGCCGCTGGCGAGCCCGGGCTCCGTCTTCACGGCGGGGAGCCCTGGCTCTGTCTTCGGCTTGACGAATCGGGGAGGAGCCGAGGACGAGGCGCGGCCGCCGCCTTCGTTGATGACGATGCCGGCCGAGCGGGTCTCCGCTACGGGCTCGGCCTTGACGCTGAACACCGCCGCAGAGCCGGAGGAGTGAGAAGAGGAGTGGGAGGAGGAACGGGACGAGGACGACGAACCGGAGGCAAACCTCCATGGCATCCATTGCCCGGCGCCGCGGCGGGGCACCGGAGCGACGACCGGTCCGCGGGGGTATGCGAGCGGCGGGTTGTTGCCGCCCTCAAGGTGCGCAAGAACCTCGCTGAGTGTCCGGCCGGGGACGGACCACCGCAGGCGTCACCCCCTCGCTGTTCCACCGGCCACTCGCCACCACCGGTGCGCCGTTGGTGGAGGCGAGGCGTTGCTCCTGACGGCGCTGGAAGTACGCCGCCCACGCCTCGTGGTTGTCGGCGGCGTACTGCGGGGAGGCGCGCTGCTCCTCGGTCAGCGACGACCGAACGCGGTCGACCTCGCCTGCGAAGAGATCGGGGCGCGCGACGACGTCCGGCAGGGGAGGATGGGGACGCCTCCCGCGCTGAGCCTCCATCCTGTCGGCCCAGCGCGCATGTTTGGAGGCGCCGGAATGCTGGCCTCGAAAAGCATGTATGCCTCCCACGTTTGCAGCGAGCGGCGGCCGAAGCCGTTGGCCGCCGCTCCGTCGCCGGGGAACCACTCGCACATTGTCGTGGATGGGGCTGGGAGAGAGGAGAGGTTCGTCGGCGCCGGAGAGAGACACAGAGGTTCGTCGGCGGAGAGAGAGAGAGAGAGAGAGAAAGCAT